>NW_007730776.1:101730-103753 GCF_000696425.1 Galeopterus variegatus | reverse complement strand
TATATATATATATATTTCAAATTAAATCTCCAGGTCAAGAATGAGAATTCATACGGCATAGACATCTAGGAATCATCAAATGTCATCCTAAACAATATCTACAGAATCAATATAATTTTTGTATTACTTTTGAAACTTGCACATACTAATCAAAGGAAGTATAATATGCAGTCATATAATGAAAATAGTGAACTTTCAATAAAATAGTTACCTTCTTATAAAATCAATCGTAATTCTTATTTAATGCGAATTTTGGTTTCTAACATTAATCCTCAGTAAACAAAAATAGATTTTAGTGTTACTAGCATTTTAAAATACGGCTAGTTTGAAATTCACCAAAATAAGTTAGAATTTTAGTTTAACTAATATAAAATTTAGCACAGTTTATAATAGCTTACATGAAATTAAATACAGATCATGCATGTTCAGCATAGGAGTTTTGAATTTACAAAAGAAATTCTTAAATGGCAAATGAGTTTTTCTTTATGAATTTTTTACGTGTTTTCATAAATATATGTCAAAAGACAAAAACATACGTAAAAGCCTAAGGGTTTAACCCATAAGTGGTTCTTCTCAGGAACAGCTAGTAAGCAGGATTATGTAATCTTCAAGAAAATGAAGAACTTCTTCATAGCCAAACATTTCTCATTAATACATGATAAAGGTTGTATCAGCATTTCTGGCCTCTATGCCTAATTTTCAAGTTATTATAACTGCCATAAAAGAGTCAGGTACAGATTACCAATGGTGTTCAAAAGCTGATTACATAAAGGTCTAATATTAGAAAACAGATTTAAACCGTTTTTTCTATATATCTGCAAACCACGTAACGTGACAGTATATAATCAATTATAGCAGTTACACAGAAGATATTTATTTATTTATTTTTGGAAAATGACTGCTTCTCTCTTCTCTAACTTCTAAAATATTTGGAAACTAGAGATCAAAATTTGTAAGTACAACACTGCAATTAGTTCAATAACATAAGCAATGCTTAACGAGCATACACGTTATGGAGGAGAGAGGCTAGGATGGTACTTTAAAAAGCTCGTGTAAAGATATAATTGAAAGATAATACGAATCTTTCCATGAACTTTTTGAAGTATACCCGTATAAAGTTAGACTGTTTGAATTTGAATCCAGGCTTTGTCACTTAAAAACTGTGGCCTTGGGCAAGTTACCTAACTTTCCTTAAACCTTAGTCTCCTCGTTCGTAAACTGGGGATAATAACAGTACCAACCTCAAAGGGTTATTTTGAGATAATCCATGTAGAAAACAGCGCCCGGCCCATCTCTAACGATTAATACGTGCTCCTACTGTTATCACATTATCGACTGAAACACTATTAACTATTGTAATGCCATTAATTGCTTTGCTTAGAAGTGATTGCCCCAAGCATAAAGAAGGTAAATCCACATATGAGACCATTAAACGTTTTGTAATAAAGCAATTGTGTCGAGGTTTGTTATTTTGATCATGCTTTTCACCACAAGCAACATAAATTTTCTTAAATTACCTGGGAACCAAAAAAGAAAATCAAATCTAGGACCACAAATTTACCATCACACGCCGAGATGGCTGTCGTGAACGTCGAAGAAACACCTGCCAATCCAAGTCCACAGATACCGTTTCCTATAAATGAGCAGAACCATACCCATCCTGGAACTTTCTAGTCTGCAGCAACTCTTTCTTTTAAAATCACACACACACACACAGCCTAACTCATCTCAGCTACAAAAGAGATCCACTTGCCGAAAAGGTTTCGAGCCACAAAAATCCGTCTCTAAGGGGCGCGGGAGGAAAAACAGAGAGATGCTCGTGTTTCGGAGGCCACGGGGCCCCCCTCGCGTGGGCGTGAAGGGAGGGGGCGGAGAACGGAGAAACCGAGGCCCCAAATCGTGCCCCGGGAAGAGCCGCGACCTGACCGGTCCCGCGGACTCTGCGGGCCCCTTCCCTTCACCCAGCGCACATCCGCCAGGCGGAGGCGGGCGGCGCGGCCGTGCTCGGCGCCGTGGCCGGGTC
>NW_007730776.1:99819-101159 GCF_000696425.1 Galeopterus variegatus | reverse complement strand
GCTCGGGTTCCCGCCCGCAGCGCCTTCCTCCGTCCGGTTCCTTGAGGTTACTTTCTTAAAGCCCGGTGCGCGCCATGCAAACCGATTCCGAGGAAGTGAGAAGGGCGTGCAGAGGTGGGGGAGCTCGGAGATACACCGGGTGCCTGAAAGAAGCCGGGGTTGGCTTACCGCGGACCCCGCGCCCAACGCCCTCCCTGGGGCGGCGGGGGTCTCCGCGGCGGGTTCGCCCGAGCAGAGGCTCTGCGCAGGCGCGGGCGGGAGCCGGGGCGTTGGTGGGTACCGCTCTCCCAGGCCGCCGAGCGGAGAGGAAGTTGGGCGCCTGGGTCCGTCTTGGGCGACCCTTGGGGGAGGGGGGGACAGAGAGGGAGAAAGGAGGAGAGATTTAAGAGCTGGATGCGGGCCTGGAGAATGGAAAGGAAGAAGAAGGAGGACCCAGGAAAGAGAGGTTGCCGCACTTTAGGGATGCTGTACGTTTCTGAGCTATAGGAATCGCTCTTCTGCAAAACTCTTTGCCACTCTCCACGGCCGCTGGCACAGTTATTGGCCCGCAGGGAACTTACTAATCATCCCTACCGTCACAATCACTATAAATAGATGTTTAATGTTATCTCAGAAAAGCACTGGAACACTAAATGGTCATGCCCTTGAATGCAGCAGGGACCTTCAAACATCTGTACCAAGCCGGGGTTATGATATTGGAGGATATTTCTTCACTCTTATTTCAGAAAATATTATCATCAAAAATTCTTTACTGTAANTGGAGGATATTTCTTCACTCTTATTTCAGAAAATATTATCATCAAAAATTCTTTACTGTAATTGAGTTTCTTTTTTCTTAAAACAAGGTATAGTAATAATTTTTAAAAGGTAAAGAATCAAAAAGACAAAGCAGGTGGAATAAGAAAATTAAAAGTGATGGACTTGTAGGAAAGAGAAAATTGAGCAGAAGTAGAGAAAAGTGCATTGTTCCCAACTAAACTCTTTGACAATTACGTAAAATCTGGAGCAACCATGCCACTCTGAGCATTGAACAGTGGAGCACGTGAAGGAACGCTGCAGTTCTATGATAACCCATAGGTGTGGCTACTCCATAACCTCTGCAGTAAAAGAGACGCTATAAATAAGCATGACCTAACCTAACCCGCTTGCCAGAAACTCTCAAGATGCAGCAAGACAAATGAGGAAAACTTCAAAAACCACAAGTGTCTTTATAAATGATTGCTTAATAGGAGTGAATTTCTTTGTTTTGAAATGACAGTTTGTTCTACATTAAAATATTCCCTCGCTGAAGGATTGTAGAGAGTTTTCATGGATGAAACTTACTTTGATTAAATTGAGGT
>NW_007730776.1:96827-98461 GCF_000696425.1 Galeopterus variegatus | reverse complement strand
CATGCATTCAGCAACTAGGAAGCTTTCCAAACCACATCCTTTTGGGGTTTTATTTTTATTTTTATTTTTTATTTTTTGTCTTTTTTCGTGTCCGGCAACGGATCACAACCCTCAGTGTCGCGCCCGTACCGGACCAGGACCGGCAACGGGATCGCAACCCTCGGTGCTGCGCCCACACCTTGCTCAGCCAGTGAGCGGGAACTGGTCTGTATGTGGGATCCGAACCCTCGGCGAGAGCGCTGCCACGCTCCCGAGCAGCGCACTGTAGCAGTGCGCCACCTGGCCGGCCCCTTTTGGGGTTTTATGGAGGCTTCATTACATAGGTATGACTGATTACATTATTGGTCATTGGTGATCAATTCAACCTTCAGCTAGAGGTGGGGGGGGGGTCGGGTGGAGCTGCAAGTTTCAACCTTCTAATCACATGGTTGATTTCCTTGACAACCAGCCCCTGTCCTCAGGCTATCCAAGAGGACACCAAGAGTTGTCTTGTTACAACAAAAGATGCTCCTATCACCCAGGAAATTCCAAGGGATTTGGGAATTCTGTGTCAGGAGCTGGTGATGAAGACCAAATATTAGAATAAAAGATTCTCATCACTTTCCTATCCATAAGGGTTTTTAGGAGCTCTATCTCAGACACTGGGCAGAGACCAAATACAGTCACGTCACTTAACAACAGGAATACATTGTTAAGCGAGTTCATGGTCGTGTGAACTTCATTAAGTGCACTTACCCAAACTTAGATATAGCCTATTACACACCTGGGCCATATGGCATAGCCTCTTGCTTCTACATGAGTAATGGATTGCCCTACGACATTGCGATGGCTAAGATGTCATTAGGCAATAGGAATTTTTCAGCTCCATTATAATCTTATGGGACCACCCTAGTATTTGTGCTCCACTGTTGACCGAAACATTATGTGGTGCAAGACTGTATATATTTCTTCTTATATTACAATATCACAGGCTTCCCATCCAATACAGTGATATGTGGCTATTGAGCACTTGAATGTGGCTAGTTTAAATTGAAATGCACAAATCCAATTGAAATGGATTTGAAGACAGTGTGAAAAAAAAATGTAAAATATCTCAATTTTTAAAATGTTGATCACATGTAGAAATATTCGAATATTTTGGGTCAAATGAAATATATATATATATATATTTTTTTTTCCTTTTTGTCTTTTTTCGTGTCCGGCAACGGATCGCAACCCTCAGTGTCACGCTCGTACCGGACCGGGACCAGCAACGGGATCGCAACCCTCGGCATCGCTCCCACACCTTGCTCAGCCAGTGAGTGGGAACCGGTCTGTATGTGGGATCCGAACCCTCGGCGGGAGTGCCACCGCGCTCCCAAGCAGCGCACTGTAGCAGTGCGCCACCAGGCCGGCCCAAAACATATTATTAAAGTTAATTTTATCTCTTTCTTTTTACTTTTTAAATGTGGCTACAGAAAATTTAAAATTACATATGTAGCTCTCATTTGTGGCTTGCATTGTATTTTCAGTGGGACAGTGCTGGCCTAAGGGAACCCTGCTAGAATCACACACATGGAAGCTGCTGGGTGGGGCTTCTGGAAAGGCTTTTTTAAAGAACAGACTCAATTGGCATGTGCCTTTGGCTTTTTTGC
>NW_007730776.1:94684-95410 GCF_000696425.1 Galeopterus variegatus | reverse complement strand
GCGGGCGCAACACCGAGGGTTGTGATCCCGTTACCGGTCAGTAAAAAAGACAAAAAAAAAACTGATGCCTACTCTATCCTATACAAATTAAATAAGAATCTTTTGATGCAGGACTTCAACACCCATGTTTCCTAATAGTTTCATGTATTTATATTTTACACAGTTATAAACTCCGTGAGAGTAGGGATTTATAAAAATTATTTCTTTCTATATTCCTCTTAACTCCTCCCGTATGATGAATGCTTGGTTAAATAAGAACATGTGGTTTATCTGGGCAGGTGAATCAGTGTCAATGTCTAACGCAGGAGTTCTCAAACTGTGATCATGCACCATCATCATCATTATCACAGGGGAACTTGTTAGAAATGCAAATTCTCAGGCCCCACCCCCCAACCACTGAGTCAGAAACTCTGGGGTTGGGACCCAGTAATCTTCATTTTAACAGGCCCTCCAAGTGATTCCAATATATGCTCAAGTTTAAGAACCACTGTCTGATGCCATGCATTGATCGAGATATCTTCAGAGTGTAATTTTTTTTTCTGTGTGAAATTTCCTGCTGAGAAGAGCTGATTGGGAAACAGGAATGAAAAAGACACAATACTTGCCCTCAAGGAGTCTACATTATAATATGGAGACAAAACATTTACTTACTCTTTGTGAGCATGGGATTGAGGTTATGTTTAACTCGATGTGACCACAGTTGTCTTTCCACAATGTCAAGCTTTA
>NW_007730776.1:93661-94557 GCF_000696425.1 Galeopterus variegatus | reverse complement strand
CCGCAGGGAACTTACTAATCATCCCTACCGTCACAATCACTATAAATAGATGTTTAATGTTCTCTCAGAAAAGCACTGGAACACTAAATGGTCATGCCCTTGAATGCAGCAGGGACCTTCATACATCTGTACCAAGCCGGTTATGATACTGGAGGATATTTCTTCACTCTTATTTCAGAAAATATTATCATCAAAAATTCTTTACTGTAANCCCTCGCTGAAGGATTGTAGAGAGTTTTCATGGATGAAACTTACTTTGATTAAATTGAGGTCAATTCATTCCTTATTAAATGAAATATCTGCTAATGTCAAGGAGGTAGACACTGTCGTTTGGCTGTTCTACTCTGACTTACAGATTGCTTCTTTTTAGTCCCTTCCGGTTACTGGTCAAAGCCATTCAGATGAAAAAACAAACTGATTTTCTACTACAAAATACAATACTTCACCTTTGGTCACCAAAATATGTGTGTTTCTACCCATCAACAACCAATTCTCCACACCAACTGGGAATCCTATAATTTAACTCAGTTCTGACACTCTCTACCTGGAGATAACATCAGATCCCACAGGTTGAGGGTTCAGTCTCACAAGACCACCCCCACCCTCACCCAGTTTAGATACCAATTGCAAGCGCCAGGTTGCCACCACCCCTCCCGTGAGTTTGATTAATTTGCTAGGGTGGTTCACACTTTGTTTACGTTTGCTGGTTTATTTTAAACGATGTTGTAAAGGATACAGATGAACAGCCAACTGGAAGAGATGCATGGGCAAGGTATGTGGGAAGAGGTGTGGAGCGTCCATGCCGTGTCTGGGCACGCCACCCGCCAGGTACCTCCATGCATTCAGCAACTAGGAAGCTTTCCAAACCACATCCTTTTGGGGTTTTATTTTTATTT
>NW_007730776.1:91071-91860 GCF_000696425.1 Galeopterus variegatus | reverse complement strand
TGTGGCTACAGAAAATTTAAAATTACATATGTAGCTCTCATTTGTGGCTTGCATTGTATTTTCAGTGGGACAGTGCTGGCCTAAGGGAACCCTGCTAGAATCACACACATGGAAGCTGCTGGGTGGGGCTTCTGGAAAGGCTTTTTTAAAGAACAGACTCAATTGGCATGTGCCTTTGGCTTTTTTGCTTTGTCCCACTTATACTTGCCAGAAACATTTGGTGGAATGGCACCATCATTGATCCATAAGATGACAAGTAAAAGGATAAAAGCCTACATACTAAGGGAATCATGGGGACAGAAGAGCCTGGCTTTCTCTTCTCTGATGCACACACATGCATACTGGAAAAGTTAACATAGCAACCTAACATGTTCCTTTCATGTAACAGGTACTCAGTAATGTATTACATATATTATATTGGGGATCTGAACAATGAAAGAGTAGGAAAAAAGACATATAATTGGAAAATATGAGTAATTATTAACAGAGACATAATGCCTGAAACCTACTGAAGTTTCCTTCTGCTGTTTTCTACAGGTAAGAATCACACTGAAGGATATAACTCCAGGGTTAAATAAAGTGGTTAGGGTTGTCTGGTTAGCTCAGTTGGTTAGAGCATGGTACTGATAATGCCAAGGTCCAGGGTTCGATCCTTGTATCAGCCAACAGCAAGATTAGAATTTGTCCTTGAGTTATGAGAGTGATTTTTGTGTGTGTGTGGTTGGCTGATACAGGGGTTGAACCCTGGACCTTTGTGCTTGGTGTTATCAGCACCACGCACTAACCAAC
>NW_007730776.1:83393-89365 GCF_000696425.1 Galeopterus variegatus | reverse complement strand
GGATTGAGGTTATGTTTAACTCGATGTGACCACAGTTGTCTTTCCACAATGTCAAGCTTTATTGAATCACACGAACTCAATTCATAGTGCACTGCGAACTATTTACTGAGTACTATGCATTTCACCTAGTAATGTGGCAGAGCACACCGACATCTCAAAAAATGGGAATCAATACACTTCAAACACAGGAAAATCAAGTAATAAGAAAGCGAATGAGAGGGAGTAAACTCAGTCAATTGAAGGCTAGGCAGCAGTCCATGAAAGGGGATGACAAACCAGTCATTTGGCTGGAGGTCCAGATAGTTTGCATCTTGCTAGGCAGAGTCTGCAGAGGAGTCCCTCTTATGTTCAAGGGCTCAGGCTGAGTGTCTGTGGGAGCAGGGTAGTTAGCCTGCTGATCCATGGTCTGTCTGGAAGGTAGATTTGGTGGATCAGTACAGAAGAGTGGAGGTCCATGAGTCAAACAAGAGTTGGCTGTGTGTTGTGACACCAGCAGTTCCTCTTTATATATGCAGGTTGTAGCTTATCTTTCTTGCCATAAGTTGTTTGTTTCCTTGATTTGCATAAGCAAGCAGGCATGTTTGGTTATTCCCCAATTGCACTNCATGTCATCAGAGTGATACTTGACTTAAGCAGAAAAGTTCCTTAGGGCTGGCCGGTTGGCTCAGTTGGTTAGAGCACAGCCTTATAACACCAAGGGCACAGGAGTACTGACCAGCCACACACACACACACACACACACACACACACACTGTCATAAGGCTATCTGTAGTCTTTATTTCCCCAACATAATGTAAATATTCATATATTTCTCTTCAGAAATATGAATGTGTTTACGAGGCCCTGCCCCAGATCTCACTGTGGGTGTTATATCACATACAGTATCTGCTCCTTTATAATGTTTTCCTGAATCCAAAAGTTTCTCAATTCTGGAGCCCAGCTGGCTCCAGAGGCTTCATTCATTTGTATGATCAAAGGAACAACTGTTCTTATGATACTAGAAATTAGAAAGAGGCTAGTTGAGGTCCTTGATTTCAATTTTGCTGGGCTGAAGCAGATACTTTATTACTTAAGTAGTGCTTACTATAATGCTTAAAAAGCTAAATTTATTGTGAATGATAAACAACCATTATGGCATTTTATTTGTTGCTGTGAGCACAGAAATGCTGATATAATGAGTTATAGGAATTTAGCCTTTCAGAAAAGGTCTGTGATGATAGAAGTCAGTACAGTGGTTACCTTTTCAAGGGGGGTTGGCTGAAAGAGACATAAGGATATGTCTGGGGGCTGAAAACATTCTATATCTCAGTCTGGGTGATGGCTACACAGGTGTATACATGTGTAAAAATTCATCATGCTTGATATTTATGTACTTTACACACCTCACTGCAGGAATTTTATATACACTCCAGTAAATACATAAAATTGACAATTTGCATTTTGCATTGCTGTTTCTTTTGGAGTAAGTGCCCCCTGGAACTCTGTTGTGGATCCAGTGTCTTCTTTATTGATTTTCTTTTCAATGTCCTACCCTGGAACCTCCAAGAAAAAGGAAGGGGAACATTCTTGGCACACTCTTGGTTTCCCAGAATGTAGCTCACTAGGTCTTGTCAGAGTTGCCAAAATAGCCTTGCAGACAATACAAATAATGCTGAGCCCAGAAAGAAGACATACGCTCTTCTTGGGAAAAGAATGGATTACAAGACAGGATCAGGTAAACAAGGTGCCAAGGCCCAAATCAGTGGGAAACCAGGAGGAAATAGGTGTAGTGTTTGGTCACTAAACAAAGGAAGGTGTGGATGTGGATCAGTTTGTGTGAGTTCTGTACTCTTGGGTGTTGAGGCTGACGTTTTGTGTTTTGTCTTCAGTTTGGCCTGTTCACCTGTGAAGTGGGAGAAGCATGAAAGGCGCAAGGCTGCTGGTGTGTACCTGGCTGTAAGACTCCTCATTTGACAGAATGTAAAGTAGTATGTTTGCCAGTTATCTCAAGATCAGCACATATTTGCCAGTTTTTCTCAAAAATTAAAGAAAGGTGCTTTTAAAAAATTTTGCATCAATTGCCATGAAAATAGAGCAGCTTTATTTCGTCCAAACACCACAATGTGTCTCCTTGAGAAAAATCCAAATCGTTGAGGTTTCAGAGAATTATGAAAGGTCATTCTCTTTGTAATGAGAGTATACATGAGTAAAATCATTACTTTTAGGTTGACACATTATCTGTAGCAAAAGCAGATAGATTGTGCTAATCACGTCTTTAGATTTACACAACTCCATCTGCCTTAGAATAGAAAATATTAAGATTGAATGTTTACTGTGTCACTAGGAATTATCCTGTAGTAAATTAGGATCATTAAAAATGCAAATTCTTTGAAAATACAAGAGGAAGTAAACACAAATGCTAGACACTGCAGAAACAAACCTCCTGTCAGTCTAGTCTGGAAGTCAGACATAAAAGCATTTGGTGTAGGTAAGTACTATAATTAAGAAACAATAACATTTTCCCAAAATACAATGTAGTGCTAATGGTGGCAATTATCACCACCATTAAAAAAGTACTAAAAATTCTTTATGTGATTAGAATAAATATAATTTTTCAGTCTGTCTAAGGAGTAAACTGATACCGTACTAAGCAGTATCATCTTTAACAAAATATTTTAAGGAAAGTCCTAGAAATTTCTGTGAAGAACACAGAAGTTAACATTATAGGCTTATTAACAATAACAGAATGTTTATTCCTTAAGGAAAAATAACACTTTGTTGTTTATGGATAATAGTGTACTATACTTGATTATTGTCCTAAAACTTATTAAAGTAACCTATTTGGAGTCAAGCAAAAATTGACTAGCATCTTGGCATTGTGGAAATATCCTCTTTCTTTTATAAAAGTGATTCAATCTTGCTCAGGCTTCCCCTAAAATCTTCCTGAGCCATAGGCTAATCGATATTACTTATTCCAGACCCTCGTACTGGCCCCATCATTATCTCTAAGTTCTTAGGAAAGGATGTCGGGAACAGCAGCCCTGGCATCACCAGAGAGCTTGTTAGAAAAACGTACTCCAGACTCACTGCATCAGAATCTGCGCTGTAACAACATGCCCAGGTGGTTCATGCACATTAGCATTTGCAAAGCATGGAGAACCTTTGAAGTTCTAGATTCTGTGAACTCACACTGCTGTGAATAGATTTCTATTTCTAGATATGGGAGAATGAGAAGCGCATGATACTTTGTTGACCATCAAGACGTTCCTGTGCCCAGACACGCAGTTGTTCATTTCCTTCCCATACTGAGAATTACGCTTAAACCATGAGCAGTACAATTTTATTGTTCATTCACTGGATGTGTAGTAATGAACTAGGCACTGGGTAGAAAATTTGCACCAAATAGGATGGATGCAGGGGCCGGCCCGGTGGCACACTGCGCTAGTGCGCCGCTTGGGAAGCGCGGCGGCGCTCCCACCGAGGGTTCGGATCCCACATGCAGACCAGTTCCCGCTCACTGGCTGAGCGAGGCGCGGGGGCAACGCCAAGGGTTGCAATCCCGTTGCCGGTCCCAGTCCGGTACGGGGGTGACACTGAGGGTTGCAAACCGTTGCCGGACACGGAAAAAGACAAACAAACAAACAAACAAAAAAAAAATAGGATGGATGCAAAGTCTCTGGATGATGTATGGGAAAAAAAACCAAGGAATTTTTAATCATCCAAATAGTGTTCCTGGTATATTGAACATAACTCTACATAAATGTCTTTAAATAGAACCTGCAGTCTTGGAGGCAGTACAGGGACATTTTTCTATAAAGTGTTCAAGATTCCTCTGGCCAAGAGAACAACTACAACCTATTTAGTAATTTAAGGGCACCAAAATGGATAAATTGAGATTTATTACCCAATATCTTTTCCTATTAAGCAACACATGGTGGGTTCTTTGGTATGTGGGATATCAGAACCCTAAAAACAGGTTTGACATTGTTATGTTGAATATTTCACGTATTTTACATCAACAAGATGTGGTCTAACCACAAAAGAAACTTGCCGGGTGTGCCTTTCTGCCCAATACTTTTTGACTCTAGACTTGCTTGTATTCTGAAATGCTTTCTGAAGCAAATTACTTCCCTTACCAAGCTGTAATCCTGTGCTGGGAATTGTTCCAGATGTTCTTCCTATGGCCAGTGGTTACCTCAGGAACGTCTGGGGGACCCCAGGACTTCCCTGGAGGTTTGACTCAAATCCGATGGTTCACATTGGGACTTGGTCATCTTGGGCTCTGCACCAGCCCCAGCAATTAACTGGGAGCATTCTGGATTAACAGGCATCCAAAGGGAAGTAGCATATCTTTCTTTCCTCACACTTGAAACAAAAGTATATTTAGATTGCACAGAAGAACATGGACTAAATGATTATTCCTAAATAACATTACTTTGCAAAAAGTATTTCTAGATTACAACTTATTAAGGCCACCTAATGATGCAATAGAATCTGTTGTTCACATCTTTGTGCCTGCAACTAAGTGTGATAAACCATAAATTTTATTCATAAAGTGCCAGATCAGGGTTTTTTGACCATTTTTGTGTGATGGACACCATTGGCAGTCTGGTTAAGCCTACAGACTCCTCAGAATGGTTTCTTAAATGCATAAAACAAAATACTTAGAATAACTGCAGAGACCAATTACAATGAAATAAAGTTACCCAAATAATTTTTAACCCTCAAATTTGTGGTATAATAATATATGTGTTACTTTATAATGCATTAAATAAAGATCTAATGATGGGTCTAATAAATAATAATAATGACATTTCAAAGTATCTGCAACAACTGTAAGGTGATATGAAAAATCTGTAATTTCTGGTAATCTTAATATCCTATTTGTTTGTTGCCTATATTCATCATTGAAGAAAATTTTAAATTTCAGTAAGAAAATAGTAAAAATAAATATATTTTTCCCAGTCTAAGGTCATACACTACCTGTGGTTAAGAACTCTGTAGTAGGCTCTCCTTTTTTTTACCCCCCTCTGGCTAGCTGGTGCAGGGATCCAAATCCTTGACCTTGTTGTTATAACACCACGTTCTAACCAACTGATCTAGGATATCAGTTTTTATCTAAATTCAGCTAAGAACCCTGTTTTACCTGTTAGCAATTTATGAGTTCAACTTGTGATACTGGAAAACTTTCCTGTAGCAATTTCTTTTGTCAGATCTCCAATTTCAAGGTTATGTGGAAACATTCTCTTCAAAAGGTCTTTTCTGACTTTCAGTAAACTCTATTTAATTTATTGATCTTTAACGTGGGGTAGTGTTACCGGGGCTTTCCAGTTATTGGGTGAATTATAACCCAAATGTAGTTTTGACTGATTAACATTGCAGAGGTTGCTTTTAAATTGAAAATTGGGCAAATTTCCCAGCCTCCAAGGTTTATAATTTAGGAAACGGTCTTAATTATCTTCTGTTCCTCCTTAACAGAAATTCGTTCACATCTCTCCTGTGCCAGGGCACTCGTTGTTAGACATGTCAAGGAAGTAATTTATTACTGGCATACTATTACTGGCATATAGAGTACTTGCTGTAGAATGCATTTTGGAAACCTACCACAGAGGATTTTTAAAAGCAGTTTAAAACTTTTTCTTGGTAGAAAAATAGATTTAACTTCTTTTGTAAATAATTATTTGTTTATATTTTCATATTTCATTTGCAGTCTCTGAGTAGGCAGGGGAAGCAACAGTAATCCTTGTGTAAGGTTGGAAAAGGAACGAAATTTTATTTCAAGACAGCTGTGAAAATAATATTCAAAAAGCATTATGCCGACAGTGAGAAAAGGGAAATTAAACTGTTTTCTGGTCACAGACCCCAAGACTACCCCCATTCTGTACTTATTAGGGCAGAAAGGAGAAGTGAGAAGAAAATATGAGAAAGAGGGCCAGCCCGGTGGCGCACTGCTACAGTGCGCCGCTTGGGAGCGCAGCGGCACTCCTGCCGAG
>NW_007730776.1:62979-83383 GCF_000696425.1 Galeopterus variegatus | reverse complement strand
AAAAAAAAAAAAAAAAAAAAAAAAAAAAAAAAAAAAAAAAAAAAAAAAAAGTGATTCAATCTTGCTCAGGCTTCCCCTAAAATCTTCCTGAGCCATAGGCTAATCGATATTACTTATTCCAGATCCTCGTACTGGCCCCATCATTATCTCTAAGTTCTTAGGAAAGGATGCCTGGAACAGCAGCCCTGGCATCACCAGAGAGTTTGTTAGAAAAACGTACTCCAGACTCACTGCATCAGAATCTGCGCTGTAACAACATGCCCAGGTGGTTCATGCACATTAGCATTTGCAAAGCATGGAGAACCTTTGAAGTTCTAGATTCTGTGAACTCACACTGCTGTGAATAGATTTCTATTTCTAGATATGGGAGAATGAGAAGCGCATGATACTTTGTTGACACATGATACTTTGTTGAACATCAAGACGTTCCTGTGCCCAGACACGCAGTTGTTCATTTCCTTCCCATACTGAGAATTACGCTTAAACCAGGAGCAGTACAATTTTATTGTTCATTCACTGGATGTGTAGTAATGAACTAGGCACTGGGTAGAAAATTTGCACCAAATAGGATGGATGCAAAGTCTCTGGATGATGTATGGGAAAAAAAAAACCAAGGAATTTTTAATCATCCAAATAGTGTTCCTGGTATATTGAACATAACTCTACGTAAACGTCTTTAAATAGAACCTGCAGTCTTGGAGGCAGTACAGGGACATTTTTCTATAAAGTATTCAAGATTCCTCTGGCCAAGAGAGCAACTACAACCGATTTAGTAATTTAAGGGCACCAAAATGGATAAATTGAGATTTATTACTCAATATCTTTTCCTATTAAGCAACACATGGTGGATTCTTTGGTATGTGGGATATCAGAACCCTAAAAACAGGTTTGACATTGTTATGTTGAATATTTCACATATTTTACATCAACAAGATGTGGTCTAACCACAAAAGAAACTTACCGGGTGTGCCTTTCTGCCCAATACTTTTTGACTCTAGACTTGCTTGTATTCTGAAATGCTTTCTGAAGCAAATTACTTCCCTTACCAAGCTGTAATCCTGTGCTGGGAATTGTTCCAGATGTTCTTCCTATGGCCAGTGGTTACCTCAGGAACGTCTGGGGGACCCCAGGACTTCCCTGGAGGTTTGACTCAAATCCGATGGTTCACATTGGGACTTGGTCATCTTGGGCTCTACACCAGCCCCAGCAATTAACTGGGAGCATTCTGGATTAACAGGCACCCAAAGGGAAGTAGCATATCTTTCTTTCCTCACACTTGAAACAAAAGTATATTTAGATTGCACAGAAGAACATGGACTAAATGATTATTCCTAAATAACATTACTTTGCAAAAAGTATTTCTAGATTACAACTTATTAAGGCCACCTAATGATGCAATAGAATCTGTTGTTCACATCTTTGTGCCTGCAACTAAGTGTGATAAACCATAAATTTTATTCATAAAGTGCCAGATCAGGGTTTTTTGACCATTTTTGTGTGATGGACACCATTGGCAGTCTGGTTAAGCCTACAGACTCCTCAGAATGGTTTCTTAAATGCATAAAACAAAATACTTAGAATANAAAAAGAGGGAAAATATGAGAAAGAGAACATTCTGGAGCTCATTTCACTCTATCCAAATGGGGGAGCTTGACTCGGCCCAATACTGCCTCGCCATTTCAACAAACAGCCTACAGCCTACGAAATCAGTCCCTTCTGCATCTCAGACAATTTGGCTTCTGTTGTCAGGACTTGATTAAAAGTGTGCAAAAGTCCCTCCTTTTTGGTGAAATTCAAACCTTATCTCAGTCCTCAACTTCCTTATTCTACGAGCAAAATTTGGCCCAACTGATCGTCCCTTCCTTCTTGAAATGCTTCCTGTGGCTTCCCTGGCACAGTGCTCTTCCCAGTCTCTAGCCCTCCTTTGCCAGCTCCTCCTGCTGCAGAGGCTGACTTGCAGGGCCTTGTGGTTAAATAATTTAGTCTTTGTCTTAAAAACAGAGGCCCATCATCCTACAATTTTTTTTTTATCTTTAGTTTTATTTTAAGAGATCATCTGCATTTTCTTTTGTAACAAACTTAAAAGATATCCACCCGTTTGGTCAGGTTTATTTATTCTTTAGCAATTAGACAATGACATTTTTACTTTCAATCCTTAATAATATTGTATTCATTATATTTGAGAATACTTAGCTTTCTCATGGAGAAAAAGAAACCCAGGCATAAGCCTTTAGTGATAGGTGGACGATCGGGGTGTTGTGTTAAAATTAAATTTTTCTTTTACTGATACTTGGACAATTTCTAAGATGTGGGCAGAGAAATATCAACAAGAGTGATTGTAAAGTGTCCAGTCTTATATGTCAAGATCCATTTGATCTATTGTTACATCCATTTCAAGATATGATTTATATTATCTTCTAGCTGTTCTGGCTTATTGCTGGGGAGCCAATGCACAGTTTCTTCCTTGTGGAATGCTATGGATTCTTCATAAAGAACTTGAAAAATCTCATATTGAGTATTATCTTTTAGTTTCTTCTCACTATAACCCCTTGTTTCAAGTCTTTTGCATAAAACACTATTATCTGTTTTCAGCATAAAAACTATATAAAACCAGCGTTCAGGGAAGAAATCATAACCATGGTAATCAATAATAACTCCACCTTCTCTCATTGGGTTATCTAACTCATCAACTACTAAAATGGAACAATCGTATTATTCATCATGGCCATCATACAACTGCCCTTCTCGAGCTAAGTCACCCACATTAATGTATTTCAGTCCTGCTCTTGACTCAAGTTATTTGCCTAGTGTGTTTTTTCCAACCCTTGGTGTACAGGTGAGCAGAATGCCCAGAAGCAACATGGTCTTCAGTGTAATGGCTCCGAGCACCTCGGTTCATGTACCCTCTGTACTAGCCATCCCACTAGTCAAACGGGTAGTTGACTAGATCAAGTTTCCATTCAGAAAAGGTCAGTCTGGGGCTGGCCAGTTAGCTCAGTTGGTTAGAGCATGGTGCCAATGATGCCAAGGTCCAGGGTTTGATCCCCGTACCAGCCAGCTGCCACCCCCCCCCCAAAAAAAAACCCCAAAAAACAAAAACAAAAGAACAGGTCAGTCTGGCTACAGGGGAATGATGGATTGGAGAGCCAATGAGGAACTAAGCTGTGGCAATCCTGTAGATGAGAGCTAAGGGTGGGGCTTGGTCTTGGATGAGGGCAATAGAGTGGGGAGAAGTGGAGGATTTGAGAAATGCACAGGAGGGAGAAACTATAGGGTCTGGCGATCAGATGGTGGGGGTGAGGGAGAAGTGTAGATAGAAAACCTCATAGGAAAAGCTGCTTTCATAAGAAGGTAGAGAACAATGGTCTGGAAGTGCTGGGATGTTGCATGGGTGGGGGCAGCGGTGTGTGGTCAATCAGCAGGACTGTGCTATCAGAGAGTCCACCCCAGCTGGGGCTGTGGCCATGTTGAGAAACATCCCGAGACTAGCGTCCGCAGGGTTGGAGATACCACTGCATTTCTTGCCACTTGTCACACCTCATGACTCAAGTATCCTCTATCTGAGTGTCGGGGAAGATCTCCTGGGAGCATCTGATCTGAGTTTTAAAAGATGAGTAGGGTTAGCTGAAGGGCATTTGGGGGAGGGAAGGTTTTCCTGACAGAGGGGACAGCATGTTAGGACAGTTTAGCTCAAGCAATTCAGAATCGCTGGAGCAGAGGACAGGATAGGGAGGCAAGAGGTGATGCTGGAGAGGAGGTGAGGGCCAGATGAGAGGATTTTAAGTGAAGAAGTGGCATGGCTATTTTTGGATTTTGGAGCGATCACTTGGGCAGTGGTGTGGATTTAAGAGGAGCAAGAAGAGAGTCCAACAGAACATTTAGGAGGTTGTGGGAACTCCTAACCCACAGGCAGAACCAAACGAGGGCCTGAACTGAGACAGTGGTGCAGTGATGAAGTGGAGGGGAGGGACTGGAGAGATATTTGGGAGGCAAAGGAGGCAGTGAAGTTGAGGACGATGCCCAGGCTTCTGGATTAGCTAATTGGCATAGATGATGCCACCCGCTGAGACAGAGAACAGAGGAGTGGAGGCAGGTTGAGCAGGAAAGATGACAAGTCCAGTTTGTAGCCTGTTTGAAGGCCATCAGGGTGATAATTCCTAGCAGACAACTGGAGAAAAAAGGCATCTGAAGTTCAGAAACATGTCTGGAGTTCAGTATAGACGTCTACATTGGACAGGGGGTTTGGATGTCATGGTCACATAGATAGTGGTTCAAATCATGAGATTTTACTCCTAAAAAACTGAGACAACTCCCAAAAATGAATTTAGTGAGAAGAATAATGGACGCAGGACAGAGTCCAAAGCTGCTCATCTATACATTGTCTTGAAGCTCCAAATCCACCCTTCTAGACTCTGCTCTTTGAGGCTATGGCTGAAGTTTGCAAACCGTTTTTCCCTAGTCTCCCTTGCAAGCTTGACTCCTGCTGGGTTCTGTCAATGAGAGCCACTGAAAGAAGATGGGAGGCATGACGTAGGCAGAATGGACTTTCCTCCTGCTTCTAATCGCTGGCATTTTCACTCTAGTACTGAAGATAGCCACAGCTCCAATCTCAAGCTTCGTTATTCACTCCCAGCAACAGCTGAGGTGCTTCATCCTAGGTATCACCATCAACCAGCTGAGACCACGGTTGAGGGCTGTGATGGTTAATTTTAGGTGTCAACTTGATTGAGCTAAGGGATGCCCAGATAGCTGGTAAAACATTATTCCTGGGGATGTCTGTGAGGATGTTTCTGAAAGAGATTAACATTTGAATCAGCAGACTCAGTAACAAAGATCTGCTCTCACCAATGTGGGTGGGCATTATCCAATCTGTTGAGGGCCGGAATAGAACAAAAAGGCAGAGGGGGGCAAATTTGCTCTCTTCTTGAGCCGGGACATTCATCTTCCTTTGCCCTCAGACATCCATCTTCGGCTCTCAGACATTGGAGCTACTGAATCTTGGGCCTTCAGATTCTGGGATGTATACCAGCCCCCACCTCCACCCCTGCCACCCCCCTCTGGCTTTTGGCCTTGGACTGAATTACACCACCCATTTTCCTGGTTCTCCAGCTTGCAGATGGTGTATTGTGGGACTTCTCTGCCTCCATAATTGTGTGAGCCAATAAATCCCCTCATATATTTATATCTATACCTATATATCCTATTGGTTCTGTTTTTCTGGAGAACCCTGACGAATCCAAGGGTCCCAACACCAGGTGTACAGGAGGAGGGGATCTCTGAGAATCTCTAGTCCCCACTTAGAGGTGGGGATGACCCTCACCTCTTTGTTCTGCAGCCCTAAAGGTGGGAGTGACTTCCTGCAGTTATTGATCTGGGCTACCTCAATACTACCCTGTGTATTCTTTCAGCTTTCCGCTGTCTGTGTAGTCAGTTCCCCATATTGAACACCCTCTCTTTTCGAGGCAGCTTCTGTTTTTCTGATTGGACCCTGACTGATGCACACCTCCGGGGCAGGCAAGGGGAGAGCTTACAAGGAAGACAGAAGAGGAAGGGTGAAAAGGAGACCAAGAGAACAGGGAGTGAGAATGAGGACTCGATCTCATGGAGACAGTGTAGCAGAGAGCTTCAGGAAGAAGAAAACAATGGACTTGAAAAAATGGAGCAGACCATATAACCCAGTAATACCTCTTCTGGGTGGATATCCAAAAGAATTGAAGGAAGGGTCTTGAAGAAATGTTTGCACACCCTTGTTCCTAGCAGCATTCTTCACAATAGCCAACAGTTGGAAGCAACCCAAATGTCCATCAGTAAATAAATGAATAGACAAAATATGGTCTATCCATATAATGGAATATTATTCAGCTTAAGAAGGAAGGAAATTCTGACAAATGCCACAACATGGATGAACCTTGTGAATGTCATACTAAGTGAAATAGATAGTCATAAAAAGAAAAATACTGTATGATTCCACTTATATGAGGTCCCTAGAGTAGTCAAACTGATGGAGGCAGAAAGTAGAATGGTGGTTGCCAGGGGCAAGGGGTTGGGGGAATGGGTACAGTGTTTCAGTTTTGCAAGATGGTTGCACAACATTGTTAATGTACTCAATACTACTGAATTGTACACTTAAAAATGATGTAGGTGGTAAATTTTATATTATGTGTATTTTCCCACAATCAAAAATTTTAAAAAGGAGTAAAGAGGTCCAGGAGATAAAAATCAGATGTATCACTTAGGAGGGCATTTAACATCTTGGGGGCATAGTTTCAAAAGCTAATTGGAAGTAAAAGTCAGGCTGCAGCAGGTTGAGAAGCAAGTGTAGGTGAGGAGTCAAGGCTGACTGTCTTTTGAGAAGTTTGGATAAACAAGGGAGGAGAAGTTGGGCAGGGACTAAGAGGACTGTGGGGCCCAGGGAGGTCAAGGAGGAGAGTTGGGAGCATGTTTAGAAGCTGAATGAAAGAAGCCAGTGGAGGAAGAGGGATGCCAGACAGTGGTGTGAAGGAGCAGAGTCCTGGGGGAGGCAGAGCAGGAAGGGGCCTGGCCTTGGGCAGAGGGGACATCTGCTTCTCTATTGTGGGAGGAAAAGCAGTACGGAAGAACATGGATCTTGCTACATTTACAGGCAGGAGGGTGACAGGAGAGCATGCATGAAGATCTCAGGGGTTTCTCCATGAAATAGGAGGCAATGAGAGAGAAGCCCTGGGCAAGGAAGAAAATTGAAGCGTACTGAGTGCTCAGCCAAGGTTAGAGATCAGGGATTTGTAAGTGTTCTCTGCAAGACTGAGAAACTTTTCTCTGGCAACTAAGTAAGGGTGAAGGCAACTAAATTACATTGAGCCAGGCTTGGGGTGTTGTTTGAGAGATGATGTGGAGGGATGGGCTTCAGGGGAATCAAAGGTAGGAGCAGGATTTGGATGATGAGCTCAGGCATCTAGGGTCATTTGGGGAGCTGGAGAAGTCTGGAGAAACTAATAAAAGACTGGGAGAAAATAAAATGATCAAGGGATGGATGTTTCCAAAAAGTCAAAGGCATCTGCAGTGGGAACGAGAGAACTGGAAACCTGGAAGGTTGGGGAGTTGTAGACTGAAAGTGTGGTATGATGGTGGAGCAGTTGCCTGAGATGGCAGGATCCAGTGTGGCCGTGGGGGGAGTAATGCAGTGGAGGTGACTGGCTGTTATGTGAGCCAGGAGGGAAAGCAAGACTGTGAGCCAGGTCAGTACATAACATTTCCAACTGGATGTCCGCCACAGTGTGTACCTTGTGTCCCCAAGCCACTCCTCCATTTCTGTAAATTCCACTTCTCTAGATTTGTGATGTCATGAAAAGAACATGGGACTTGGAGTAAGAACACTTACTAGCAGTGGACCATAGCAATTCTCTCCACATCTCTTATAAAACTTATTTATGTCATTCTGAAGACCAAATTAAATGGGCATGTGAAAGCACATCAGTGTATAACTAGAAATATAATAAGCAAGTGGCTTTCCCTTCATTCCCCTAGAATGAATTTATCACCGAACCTGCTTCCTGCTCTGGGCATTGTCTTCTTCAGCCCCCATTAATGTCCATACCTCCTGACTGGCCACCTGTCTGTCTCCTTCCTCTTTCAATGCTTGTCCATCTTACAAACTGCCTAACTTATCTTCCAAAAACAACGCTTTTATCATATCATGCCCTCATGTCAGGATAGTGAAAAGATGCTCTGAACTTCAAATCAGAAGTCTCCCATTTCATTTCCCCCATTCCAGGTTCTTTATCTTTCTGGAGTCTGGAGAGGTGTGATACAAAGCCAGTGCTAGTGAGAAACCAGTACAGATTACTGGAGCTGGATGGTCTGGAGGGGACCTGGAGTTAATCCCCCATCAGGATGTTTAGGCAGCACATTACTGATGGGGGCTGAGCCTGCTTGCTGTCCCTGTAGCTCACAGAATTCTTAGCGCATTTTGAGGCTTAGATGAGATGAGGGATGTTTTGTTAAAGTCTATTGTTTCCCCTCCTTCTTACCCTTCCCTTTCCCACCCTTCCCCCTTCACTGTTCTCTTCTCCCTCTCCTATGTCAAGGTCAGATTTCACAGCCTGACTCTTCAGACTCTCCATGAGTTGGCCCCAAATTGCTTCCACCCTATTCTATTCCTCACTTAGTTAATTGTTTTTTCAGGTGTGTGTTTTGTCCTCCCTAGTTGTGCTTAGGCTTTTGTGTACTTCCCACAGATGTGACGGAGGCACTCAGAATGTTTACTAAGTAATGAAATCCTCCAGATCACAGCTAGTAAGGGCCTTTCGAGCTAGTAAGGGCCTTAGGGTTCCCTGAGGCTGAGACAGGTGAGTGAATGAGTCCCCTCAGACACATACAGGGGAGGGCCAGACTGCCAGGTCAGAACTCACCCATCCCATCTGCCGCAATGACAGGGCAGACATCTATCTACAAAACACCTTTCTTCGGTGTCATGCGCGAGGTGCTGTTCAAGCCTCATTGTTTACTAGTTGTCGCCTTCGAGGGTGACTCACCGCCTGCTCTGAGAACCAGCACTCTGGGAATCTCAACACAGACCTTTCCCTCAACCTTGCAAAGTCCTAAATCTAATCTCTGCCCTCATTTGCTGGGGACCTTGAATATGTTCCTTACCACTCCAGTTTCCTTTCCTCCCCAGACTCACAGGGAAAACCAAAATAATTGGTTCTTTCGTAAAGTGCCAAGTAGGCACTACACAGTTATCTGGAATATGACACACTTGAATTTATAATGAAACTTCCTCCCTGTATAGATTAACCTCTGAACTGAGAGTATGATTGTGTGAGAAATGCCTAATATAGTTTCCTGACAAAATGTACCCAGATTAAAAAGGTCGATGTTGAAACTATTTAACTGTAAACAAAAGTTGCTGACTAAATTCACTGCTAGTAGATGAATGGATTTAACACATACTTTATTAAATAACTTTGTATAAGGGACTGTGCTAGGAATTGAAAGGGATATAATGCTCAATTATATGAAGTTTGCAATTTGGAAGAAGAAGAGGATGTGTACACAAGTTACTGTAATACAAAATCTTAGAGCTTCATGCTCAATTAGCAGGAATTTAGAATAGAATATAAGACTAGACTGGCAGGTTGGGGCTCAAACATGGGAGCCTCGAATACCATGCAAAGTAATTTGCTCTTTCTTCTGTAAGCAATGGGGCATTTTGGAAAGTTTTGGAGGGGATGCAAGGGGATGGGGTGACAGTAGGCACATGATCAAAATGTGCTTTAGAAGTATCCTTCTGAATCCTACAAGAGGACATGATGTAAAAAAATATAAGGAAAAAAGGTATCATTCTGGAGTGATCTCAGAAATCAGGTGATCCATTAAGAGGGTAGAGAACAACACCCTAAACTAAATTGTCAAGAGGCCTAAAACAGAGGAATGGGAATGGGAAGGAAGGGATAGAGGAAAGATCTTTGCAAGTCTGTGAGGGAGAGGGAAGTGTTTTCCTAAAGTTTTAAGACTAGTTGATTTAAAAAAAAGATGTGAGAAAATGGAAAGTGATCATTCTTTGGTCAAAGTCCCAGAATTGAGAGAGTCTTAGATGTGTAAACAGATTGCTTGACAAAGGACAGCCGGGGATTCTGCAAGTTCCACACTGTCCTGGACTGAAGGCCAGGCCACAAGGAAAGCAGGTGATGAGCTTTGGTGAGCTTCCTTTTGGAAACAGAGGCTAGAAGCCCCTTGGACTATGACCTTTTGAACTCTCTAAACTACGAGTTTATTTATAGTTAGCCTGTTTCCTGTGCCATTGGAGTGGCTGTAAAACCCTTCCCAGAAAAAGGGATTGGACAGTCTTTTCTTTGACTTCACTTTGGCTTTGGCAGTAACCCCTGGTTGATCAGGAGAACCATGGCTTTATCCCTGGAGCATGCAGCAAAAATTGGAGGAGACCCCGGCAGCTGAGGAGGCTCAGGAAAGAAAGAGTCTTTGGAGCTGGGTAGAAGAAAGATTTGTGAGGCTTCCTGACCTGGCAAATTGATTTGCTTAACAAGAACTGAAGAACCAGAAAGAAAAGCAGCCTTGGAAGGCAGAAAGGTGAAGGGATCCTTTCTGGACAAGTTGAATTTGAGGTGCAGGCTCTATGAAGACAGATGGGTCATGGGCAGTCAGACCTGGACTGATGGGGCTCATTGGTTTGAAGTCAAGCTTGCATCAAATGCGGATAAGATCTAAGATGGGAAGGATGGTCTGATAGGCAGTCTGCAGGTGATGTCACCTCTAATCCAATCAGAGACAGAGGGTTCTGCCCCAGGTTCCCTGCTGACTCAGGTCAAGTCTCTGTGTCAACATAGTGTCCTAGGTCAGGGATAAACAGGCTGTCGTCATCCGCACTGGAGTAGGTTTCCTTGAAGAGGAAATGATGGGACTGGTCAAGATCTTCCAGTAGCTTACTTGTAGGAATGAATCAGCTCATTGCAGTGGGAAGAGGCTTCTAACTGAGCCAGCTGATTGCCACCTGTCTGTCTCCTTCCTCTTACGTCTGTCTCCTCCTAATACGTTCTAGGGAAGGAATTAACCTGGCTTCTTCGAGTCTAAGCCTGCCTGTGGTTACCGCAGATGCCTAGCCCTGACGTCCTTAAGGGTAGCAGGTAAACCTATTCAGCAAGTGGACTTGAAAAGCAACAGGTGAGAGAAGGAAAGCACAGGCTATGAGACCAAGCATCGCCCTCTAAACATCACCTTTTCTTTCTGGTTCCTCAATCCTTGATAAACGTATCTATTTGCCAATAGATAACATGTTCCCAGCCCCGTCCTTTCCTTCCACTGTCTACTCCTTGTCTGTTTAGACACAATCCCTTTCCTTAATCAGTCGGCTTCTCACCCAGCTCACTTTTCTCTCCTGCTTCATTTTCTCCTGGATACTCCTGTAAAGGAATTTTCCATGCCACAGGGCCTCTCCTTTAGGTACAGACTTCTTTTTCTTCTTGCCCTCTTCATTCCTCCCTCACTTGACTGAGAATCCATTTCCTGTAGGATACTTTGCTAAATGTGTATGGCAAGACATGACATCCAGAGATGTAGTTCCTGACATCAAGGACCTTACAATCTAGTAGATGAAATAAGATTTTTGTATATTTCTCCATAACATGAAAGTGGAAGAAATTGAAAAGTGCCATAAGATAGGGTTAAATAATACTGAGGAAGTTCAAAAGAGGGCAGATCATTTCTGGCTGGAGAGGTGGGGAAGACTTACTGCAGGAGGGGACACTTGCACTGAGCATTAAAAAAGGAGATAATTTAAACATGCAGACATGGGACATTTTAACTGTGTTATGTCGGGTCCACCGCCGGCCGATCCGAACAGTCCTAGCCTCGTTCCTTTTGGTGGGCGAGTGAACGGCCCAGGATTCCTCTTTCCCTCCTGTCCCCTTTGGAAGGAGACAGGGGAAGAGAGCCGTGAAGAGAGGTGAGCACACCGCCGGCCCCAACCAGCCCCGTTAAAGGACACTCAGACGTGGCAGGGGTTCTGTCGAGCAGTTCCGTTTATTATCACATAAGCACTTGCTTTTATAGGCAGATGGGAAGGGGAGGTTTTAACATAATCCTATCAGCTTAAAGGTCAAGGGCATGCATCCTGTCTCAATGCCTAGCTATTGTGTTCACGAGTGCAGAAGCATGTATTTGGCCAATAAGGGCTTAGGCAAGGTTCCCGCAGACACTCCCACCTTACTTCCTCCTGGCACCGTCTTAGGCTGCCACATTAATATGCCCTTGTGGGCCCATAATGGCGCTGCTTGTAATGTCACTTAAGGTGGCGTTAGTTTTTAAGGCCTGACAGTGTTACATCAAATGTATATGCCTAACCATGTTTGTGTTTCTCAGTCTCAGTTGAGTGCATAAATCACCAATTTGTGATTTGTAAAAGGGAAGCTGGTGGTAAATAAGCATTTTTAAACATAGCCAGCTGTTATTCCATCCCCCACCTTCTGATCAGAAACCTGCCCAGTTGTCACTGTCAGTTTGATAACTGTGGTAGTACAGTAGAAAGACACAAAACATCCATAACACTTATGGATGATAAAATAGTGGATTTACCCATACCCCTGTGTTGCAGATGGGGAAGCTGGATTCAATGCACCCTAGGTCATGCAGAAGAAAAAAAAAGTGTTAAATCAGAATGACAACAGGTATCAACCTATGACAAAGTTTTGTTGGTCTGTGGTGAAATGAGAAAAATAACAAGGCTGACATAAGTTTTTGATACATATATTAAATGTAAGAATTATCTTTTATCCAGGGATTAAATTTCTGGTCATAAAATGGCTTGTTAAAGTGACCTGACAGCAATGATGGTAGTACTAAACTGAAAAACTCCTTCCTAGTCAAAATAAAACCCTATGAAGATTCCACAGAAAATAAACTGGGAGTGAGGGAATTGTACTTGCCTATGGAATCTTACAACTGATTGCTCAAACTAATGAACTTGCTGATTTAATGAATAGAGGGGTAGTTTTTTGCATATAGAATCAAATGATGTCAGAACTGAAGGAACATAGAGATCATCTGGTTTGTGCAACCTCTTTGTTTTAAGACAAGGAATCAGAGGCCCAGAAATGTTAAGTGTCTTGCCTAAAGTCACTTTATTTTTAAATTTTCAAGTGGACCTTTTTATAGTGAGTGTGACGTATCATAAATTCAAATTATGTATAATAAACTATAAGAAATCTTTGATGTCACTTCCTCCAAGTCTGTGCTATTATTTATAAGTACTCATGAAATAGTTGTGTTTTATTGTTCTGCACCCAACGAGAAACTCAAGAACTCACAAGATTATGCAAAGCACTGACCTGTCAAAATGCCCTTCCTGTGCTCTCTCACTTGTACAAAAGCAAAACATCCATGCCCCTCATTAAGTACTCTGCTATAATAATTATAATCCAGTAGGTGATATGATCTTGCTACGGGTTAAATGTGTACCCCAAAGGTACATGTATTGGAAACTTATTCTACATTGTAAAAGTGTTAATAGGGTAGGAAATCCTATCATGGTAATTGAAAGGTGGGGTCTTTGAGAAGTGATTTGATGGTGAGGACTATATCCTCATGAGTGGATTAATCCATTGTTGGTTTAATGGGTGGTCACAGGCGTGGTTCTAATGGCTTTATAAGGAGAGTGAGTGAAAAGCTTAGCTCTTGTGCTCTGCCCTTTCATCATGTGATTCCCTGTGTTGCTGTGGAGAATTACCACCATAAACCCTCACCAGACGTGTTCCCTGGACTTTGGACTTCCCAGCCTCTGAAACTGTAAGAAATAAATTTTATTTCTTTATAAATTAGCCAGTTTCAGGTATTTTATTACAAGCAACAGGAAAGGGACTAATACAGACCTGCTCCATGGGCTTCAAGGTTTGTTGGTTCATTCAGTTGGAATTTACTCGCTGCCTGCTCTGTGTCACACACTGTGCAGACTTACAACAGGGGGTCAACAAGACCCGCCTTGCCACCCAGGAGGTGAAAGTCTACTGGAGGAAGCTCAATTATGAAGGACCTTGGAAACCTGGTAGTAGACTGTGGACTGATGTTGTAGTGGTGCTGAGGAGCCACCATTTTAGGTGTTTGAGATGAGGAGTGAATCAATGAAGACGGTATTTCAGGGATATCTGGCAAAGATATACTGGGCAGATGGGATGCAGGAGAACCTAGAGTAAGAGGTATTATAATCAGTGTGGTTACTGAGGACCTGCACTGGCTGAGAACAGAAGAAGGAAGGACGTGAGGCTTTTCAAGGAAATAATGCCTAGAAATTGATGACTAACGGGATAAGAGAGATTTAAAAGAAAAGAAAAGAGAAAGAGTGAGTCAAAATTGACTCCAAATCTTGGAATTTAAGCTTAGGTGATTGAGAAATTGGTGATGGCATTAGACAAAGATAGGGGAGTTGGGAAGGAAGGCTGAACCCTCAGTTGAGGTGAAGTGAAACTGTTTGGGTCCTAGCACTTCTTGCTTCTCCTTGTTCATAGGAATCTGTCCTGTACTTTCAGGACTCTGTGTTTTAATGAGCTCATCTGAAAACCAATTAATGTTGTTAATGGTGGCATGATGGCTAATTTTGTATGTCAACTTAACAGGCCATGGGATGCCTAGATGGCTGGTTAAACATTATTTCTGGGTGTTTCTTTGAGGGTGTTTCAGAAAGAAATTATCATCTGAATAGGTGGGCTGAGTAAAGCAGATGGCCCTCCACTATATGGGTGGACATCATCACATCCTCTGGAGGCCTGAATAGAACAAAAAGGCAGAGGAAGGTTGAATGCACTCTCTGCCCAACTTCTAGAGCTGGGACATCTTCTCTTGCCCTCAGTGCTTGTATTAGTCCGTTTCTGTTGCTTATGACAAAATACCTGAAACTAGGTAATTTGTAGAGAAACAATATTTATTGCTTACAGTTTCAGAGGCTGGGAAGTCCAAAGTTCAGGGAACACATGTGGTGAGGGCCTTTTCCTGGTAGTGACTACAGCAATGTAGGGGATCACATGGTGAGAATGGGAGAGAAGAGAGAGCAGAGAGACTAACCTCCTCATTTACTCTCCTTCTAAAGCCACCGGAACCACTCCTATTATTCCAGGAATGGATCAATCCATTCACAAGGGTACAGTCCTCATAATCCAATCATTTCTTCAAGGCTCCACCTCCTTCAACCACCACAGTAGGATTTCCCACCCTCTTAACACTGTCACAGTGGGGGTTAAGTCTTTAATACATGGACTTTGTGAGACACAATTCAACCCAAGGCAGTGCTCCTGGTCCTTAGGCCTTCAGACCAGACCGGAAGTTATACCATGGAGTCTCTAACTCTGAGGCCTTCAAACTATACAACTGGCTTTCCTGAGTCTCCAGCTTGCACATTGTGGGATTTTTCAGCCTCTATAATCACATGAGCCAATGCCTTATAATAAATAATCAGTCAGTTTAATCAATACATCTATCTATCTGTTACTGGTTCTGTTTCTCTGGAGAACCCTGACTAATACAGGTAACTTCTTATTTTATTATTAATAGATTATTTCATCATAGAGAAATGAAAAACAACCTGTAATTGGCCGGGATTATCTTTTTTTCCTGCCTATGTCAGGAATCAACAAGGTTTGCATTTCTGTTTTGGGGGGCGGGAAGGGCACATGACGTAGGCAGAGGTGTGTACATTTGCAGCATCCATGTCTTTTTTTAGAATGAGGCTAGTTCACATCTCTGGTTCTATTCTTAGGCCTGAAGAGCTGGAAATTTAAATGTGGACTGGCTTGTCAAGCCAGAAGGGGCATGAATTGGAACAGGACTATAACAA
Source organism: Galeopterus variegatus (assembly GCF_000696425.1). Taxonomy (NCBI): domain Eukaryota; kingdom Metazoa; phylum Chordata; class Mammalia; order Dermoptera; family Cynocephalidae; genus Galeopterus; species Galeopterus variegatus. The sequence goes on along the minus strand of NW_007730776.1, from coordinate 68,070 downwards.
CAACTCTGACCGAGCTCTGACTTTTAACTCAAGAAGTATTGGGCCTGTTCCCAGATTTTAGGCCTGGAATCTCCTCACACTGCAAAGTAATGCCAACGTGTGGCTATCCAGCTATCTCACTGGTAAGCATTTGACCTTGGTAGTGGGGCTATCTATATTCAGCCTCCAGACCACAGGTTGTTCTGTCTAATTCTGCACCCCTTTGATGTTATGATTGTTCTTATAAGTAGAGAACAAATGATACATGGCTGCATTTATAACAATTCTTGTGGCCCTTAAATCTAGTAAGCTAGGTTCCATCAAAAGTACATTAGCCTAGTTGAAAGGTGCCTGCTTTCCTTTTTACCAGTGTCTACCTCCCATAATAATTGTGACTAGTATTCCCAATCCCTGTAACTTTTGTTCTCTACCATGTTTTCTTTTATGGGAAGCCCCACCACCCAAAATAACTTTGCTTGTTTTATTTATTAAAACAGTAGTAGACTGGGTGCGCATCTTCAAACTGCACAGTGATAAGGCCTGAAAACTGTGGGACTAGAAGTTTGAGGGTGGCTACTGAATGCTGTGCTCGAAGCCACTTTAGTAAGTAACAAAGTCAAAAGCAACTGGCAGGGATGCACAGAAATAGAAAGGAAATCCTCCCTTCTAGTTTTTTCGGTTTTTTAATCCAAAAACCACATAACCCGTTACATACTTTATCTTGATATTCACATTATCCTTTCTTATCAATATAAATAAAACTAATTGTTTTGTCTCCTCCAAGTGGGAATACAATTGGAGCACTCCTGAACACTTAATATTGTGTTTTTTGTCTGACATTCATATTATGAGCTAAATTTTAGGTGTGTGGATGAAAAGCTAATGCTTTTGATTCAAACAGCTCTTTACTAGCTGAGAAGGGTGCTTGTACATACAACCAAAGGGTAATAAATAGGCCACTTAAAAGACTGTAAGAGGATGTAAAGTGCAAGTATAAGACTGTGATGTGCTGAAGAACCACAGTAGAAGTGGCACATATCTAGGAGTTCAATTGCACAGATTGTACGATGGGATATGCCATCAAAAATCATACATATTAATAACCCAATTAAAAAATGGGCAAAGGAACTGAATAGCCATTTCTCAAAGGAAGATATAAAAATGGCCAACAGACACATGAAAAAATGCTCAACATCACTAAGCATCCAGGAAATGCAAATCAAGACCACTTTGAGATACTGTCTCACTCCAGTCAGAATGGCTAACATCCAAAAGACTGAGAATGATAAGTGCTGGAGAAGTTGCAGAGAAAAAGGAACTCCTATACGCTGTTGGTGGGACTGCAAAATGGTGCAGCCTTTATGGAAAATGGTATGGAGGTTCCTCAAACAATTACAGATAGATCTACCATATGACCCAGCTATTCCACTGCTGGGAATATACCCAGAGGAATGGAAATCATCATGCCAAAGGGTTACCTGTAATCCCATGTTTATTGCAGCACTATTTACAATAGCCAAGAGTTGGAACCAGCCCAAATGTCCATCATCAGATGAGTGGATAAGGAAACTGTGGTATATCTACGTAATGGAATACTACTCTGCTATAAAAAAGAATGAAATACAACCATTTGCAACAACATGGATGGGCTTAGAGAAAATTATATTAAGCGAAACAAGTCAGGCACAGAAAAAGAAATACCACATGTTCTTACTTAATTGTGAGAGCTAAAAATAAATAAGTAAATAAACGCACAAACAAATAAGGGGGGGAAGAAGACACAACAATCACAACAATTCCTTGAACTTGTTAAGTGAACAGATATGATGTAGGGGGGAGGGGAGAGGAACAGGTAAAGGGTCATGAAAATCAACTACAATGAATATTGAGAAGTTAAAATAAAACAAACAAAAAAAACCCCCATACATTATAATTATAATTTATATTATACAGCTGGGAAAATTCCTGAAGGTATTAGTGCTTATCTTGACACCTAAAAAAATAGTACAGCCGAGCAACAGACTAACAGTATCTCAAATTTCTCCCTGAAGGAAGCCATGTGGTTTTTCTCCACTGGACTCTGTTTAGCCTTAGGCTGATTTCTGGGCCTCCGTTTCCTCAGTTATAAACAGAGCTGTGGGTCCTACCTCTTCAAGATTAAAATCATTGAATTGTACACTTCAAATGAGAAAATTGTATGATCAGTGTTTTGGGAAGAAATGTGTTCCCCCCAAATTTGTATGTTGAAATCCTCAACCCCAACACATCACAATGTGACTGTATTTGAAGATATGGTCTTTAAAAAGGTAATAAAGTTAAAATGAGGTCATTAGGCACTAATCTGTGTCTAGAATAGGACACAGACACACAGACGGAAGACAAGTTGAGATACAGGGAGAAGACAGTCATCTTCAAGCCTCAGAAGAAACCAACCCTGCTGGCACCTTGACCTCAAATGGCTAGTCTCCAGAATCGTGAGAAAATAAATTTCTGTTGCTTAAGCCACCCAGTCTGTGGTCCTTTGTTATGACAGCTGGTGATGGTTAATTTTATATGCCAATTTGGATGGACCACTGTATTAGTCCTTTTCTGTTGCTTATAACAAATACATGGAACTGGGAATTTTAAAAAGAAAACAAAATTTATTGCTTACATTTTCAGAGGCTAGGAAGTTCAAAGTCCGGAGAACACATCTGGTGAGGGTCTTCTTTGGTGGTGACTTTACAGCAATGCAGGGGTTTCTCATGGCAGAAAATAGAGGAGCAGAGAGAAAGAGAGATTCCCAAGTGCTCTCCTTTTAAAGCCCTCAGAACCACACTCCTGACCGCCACTATCAATGCATTCAGTACAGCATAGTCTTCAGAATCTAATCACCTCTTCAAAGTCCCACCTTTCAATTACCATAGGATTTCCCACACTCTTAACAGTTTCACAGTGGGGACCAAGCTTCCAACACATTTAACTTTGGGGGGATGCAATTCAATGCATAATAACCACAGTGTCCAGATATTTGGTAACACATCCTCTTAACAGTTTCACAGTGGGGACCAAGCTTCCAACACATTAAACTTTGGGGGGATGCAATTCAATGCATAATAACCACAGTGTCCAGATATTTGGTAACACATTATTCTGGATGTTTCTGTGGAAGTTTTATGGGATGAGATTAGCATTTAATTGCAGACTTTGAGTAAAGCAGATTACTCTCCAAAATGTGGTTGAACTTTATATGATCAGTTGAAGGTCTTACTAGAACAAATACTGACCTCCTCTGAACAAGAAGGAATTCTGCAGATTGGCTTTGGACTCAGACTGTAACTCTTTTGGGGTCTCCAGCCTGCCAGCCTACCCCACAGATTTTTGACTTGTGTATCCATAATTGCAAGAGCCAATTCTTTAAAATAAATCTCTCTCTCTCTCTTTCTCTCTCTCTCTGTATATATACAGATCGTGTTTGTATGTTTTCCTGGATAACCCTGACTGAGAGGCGAGCCTAGTAAACTAATTCAGTATGAGAATTATATCTCTATCAGATCGTTAAAAAAAACTTAGAAGGCTACATTCAAAATATTAACAGCAATTATTTGATGGTAGAATTTGTTTTAGGTTTACTTAAGTACAGTTTATCTGTTCCTGTGATTTTTGTGACCATGTGTTCTTTGTGTCATAATAATTAAAGGAAAGATTTCCATTTGGAAGAATGTTTAGAAGCAAGGTTAGATAACACAGAGTCCAGAAGACATGGACATGTGCTGGGATGCATTCTAACACCACTTATTACAAAGATTTGGAGGGTACACAAATTACATTACATCTACTACAGTGAAAAAAAATCTCAACATGGAACTCAGCTTATGATATAGCTGCTAACATTGTTCCCTGGAATATGCAAAGTAAAGGAATTTCATTTTTCCTACCAAATCTATACCATTTTCAGCTATTCTTTCATTCAATCAGCTAGCAAGCTTTTAAAGAGCATCTGCTATGTCCAAGGGTTGCACTGGAGCTAGAGATTGAAAGACAAAACCGACTTGTTTCAATTAAGAAGTGGATACTGGAGTGGGGGAGACAATATGGTACAGTGTGATAAGGCTCCTGTGGGGTAAGCCAAGAGAGCTGTTTGTGCACATGAGAGGGGCTGCCAGCCCGCAGGAGATGGGGGTGGGAAGAAAGGCTTTATTAATCCTCAGGACAATCCTGCAAGTTAATGACTGTTATTCCCATTTTATAGATGAGTAATCTGAATTTTCGAGAGGTCAGATAATTTGCCCATATCACTCAAGAAGTAGAAGAAAGGGATTTGAGCACAATCCAGACTCCAAAGTCTGTATTATTTCCTTTATACTATGTTGCATGTCTCAAACGCATTGTCAAGTGGACAAACTAACAAGCAGGATGCGTTGAAACTTAATCAATTTAGTTCATGCGTTAAAGTAAGGACCTAGCTCTATGAACTCTGGCCTAGTCTCCTTATCCTACTTTTTCACCGACTCTCATAATTGCTGTAATAGTAATGATATGATAATACGAACAGCAATAGTTGACATTTATTGAGTGTATCCCATGTGCCGGATACGATACTTGCTGCTTAACATGGGTTTATTCTCTCAATCCGTCCTCACAGCAGCCTGATGATGTTGGCTGTGGTACTGTCTCTATTTTATAAATGGGAAAAATGAGGCTTAGAGAGTGAAGTTATATGCTAAGTGACAAAGCTGGGATTTGATCCCACATCTGATTCCAAAAGCAAGTTTTAGACCATTTTGCGGCAGAACACCAAGCTGGACAACTGACAGCCTCAGAACTCATTCCTAGTTCTGGATTTTTTAATTAGAAGAAAATTCTGGAAAGTAACTGAGCTTCCAGATCACAAGAAATGACCAAGTATTTTCCTTCATTTTCTGAAGAGGATCTCTGTAGTGGATTGGATTATGTCCCCCCAAAACTCACTGAAGCTTGAATTGTGTCTCCCAAGTTTTATGTGTTAGGAACTCGGCCCCCACTGTGACTGTTAAGAGGGTGGGAAGTATGACTATGGTAATAGAAAGGTGGAGCCTTGAAGAGGTGATTAGATCGTAGGACTGTGCAGTAGTGAATGGATTAAAAATAGTG
>NW_007730776.1:58163-62353 GCF_000696425.1 Galeopterus variegatus | reverse complement strand
AAAAAAAAAAAAAAAAAAAAAAAAAAGTGGTCAGGGGCGTGGTTCTGAGGGCTTTAAAAGAAGAGGAGAGTCTGTCTTTATCTCTCTGCTCTCCCTGTTCAGCCATTTCATAACGTGATACCCTGTCATCACCACCAGGACCCTCACCAGATGGACTTTTGACTTCCCAGCCTCAGAAACTGTAAGCAATAAATTTTGTTTTCTTTCTAAATTACCCAGTTTCGGGTATTTTGCTATAAGCAACAGAAGCTGACTAATACAATTTTCTTAAGGGAGTTTGAGCAATTCTGTTTCCTCTAGAATATGTTCGTGTTGCTCCACTCATGACTTGTCTCCATTGAGGTTCTGGAACTCTGGGTGGCTCTGAGAGACAGACGCTGGACTGCTGGGATGTTTGGATTTGTGACCAACGGTACCAAAATGGAGCCCTTTGCAGATTCTGTCTGGGCAGCGGCTCTGGTGTTCTATCCCTCCGAAGCTGCTCACACTCTCCCCTCTCCAGCTCTCCCCACAGGAATCTGGAAGCCCTTTGAAGGGCTGGACTCTCCACAAAACAAACCAGGCAGCATTTATGATAAACCACTGGAGAAAATATGCAAGGGATGGAAGAAAGGACCAATTGTGCTTCCTTAGACAGTTCAACCCTGACTGCGCATTGACTGTGACACTTTTTTCCTGACTCTGGGATGAGAATGAGCTCACAGGAGGGCTGCCTCTGCAGCCCTCGGAGCGCCTGGGTCTTGGGGAAGGGAAGGCAGAGAGGAGGAGGAAGGAGAACAAGCCTACAGCCAAGGGTGTGATTGGGAACAAAGCTGAAAAACACCCACAAATCCACTAAGCTGCAGTATATGGCCCAGTCCAGGACAGAGGAAAAGATGACTTTCAGAATGTCCCTTGCTTATGGTGGAAGCGTTCACCCTTTGCCTGTTTGGCAGGAATTCAGAAAGCTCAAGAATGCAGTAGAGGTGGCCTGGAGTGTAACTGACCCAGGCTGGATTTCCACAAGGGTAACCCAGGAGCTTAGATTATAGGACTAGGCCTGATCTTCGGGAGAGGGGACATGGATATGACAAGCCCTCCAGGAAACACTTGCAGGCTGTGCAGACGTTGTGAACACTCTAGAGCCCTGGTTCCCTGATAATGGGGATGGGGGTACCCTCTCTTTTGGAGTAGGGAGGGTGAGAGAGGAAGGGGGGGGCCTCAGAGTGTCTTGCTCAACTCCTGGTCACTCACCTGTCTGCAGATCACCATGGTGCCATGCCCTCCACCAGGCTGCAAGCAGGTAAAAGGCAAGTCTTAGTCATCACCACATTCTTCACCCCATACCCCTGTCCCAACTTGGCCCCCTTGCCCAAGGCAGACAGAGAATTCTGGAATCTGTTGGAGGATCCACCACATGCAGGCAAAAGAGGTGGGAGAGTGGATGGTGCAGGCAGCCGCAGGCTTGGCCTGGCTCTGGTGAGCTGCAGTCTCCTGGCATAGCACAAGACCCCTGGGGCATATCTTGGGTTCTGAGAAACATGATGGGTCTGGACAGCAGGAAGCATGCCCACTGAGGGGCAGTACGAACGTGGCCCCAGGGAGGGCAAAGCCTCCAGTTTCAGTACTGCTGGCTTTGGCTGGGGGGAGCAGGGGCCATTATAGGCCAAAAAGAAGCATTCAGCACCCAAGCCTGAGAAAGAAACAGTGGGGATATGACCTGTGACATCCTCTATGCTGGGATGTCAGAAGAGATAAGCTCTCCAAACTCAAGGCCTGAGAAAGGAACAATGAGGACAGGACCTGTGATATCCTCTGTGTTGAGACCTTGAACACTGTGCCAACCACTCTGATTGTGAGGGAGGGGTTTGGGCCAGGATGGGACTAGTGTTCCTGAAACAAAGTATCAGAGGCTCTTTGCTGATAATCCATTGCACATTGTGCTTTCAGAAGGTTTTTTCTGGACACCTGCTTAGAGACCTCAGGATCTATTTTGTACAGCAGGTGGGTGGTAAACCAGATTAAGGATTATGAAGCAGTCCCATAAATGGGATGATTTGTCCCCCCCACCCAAGAACATTTACTGAATCTGATTAACTTTTGAGAGCCTGCTGGTTGCCTACATTTTCACAAAATTTAAATGAGGGATTGCAATGGTCCATGTTGTGTACACAGTCTTAGTAAGTATTCGTTGAGTAAATCTACAAGCACAGATATAAGTCAGTTAAATTCAACAAATATTTGTTACTTGGCTAACTTTTTAAATATGACAGTATATTTTATGTTGTGACTCAATATACATACACACACACACACCTGCAACAAAAGTTTCAAGAAACAATTTTTACTTTACTAGATGAAATGCATTCTGCTATTTTTTATTCTATTCTTTTTTCAATTCTTTTTTTTGCGGTGGGGAGCTGGCCTGTATGGGGATCCGAACCCATTACCTTGGGGTTATAAGGCTGTGTTGTAATCAGCTGAGTTAACTGGCCAGCCCTCAATTCTATTTCTTTAAAACAAAACCATAAAAAAAGCTGGTTAAGATCCACTGATTTGATTTCATGACCCATTAATTTGTCACAATCTGCAGTTTGGAAGACACTGGTTGACACACAAGGTTACTAAATTTCTAATCTCATCTCCTCTTGGCTAAAAGCTGAGGGAATGAATCCAGAAGCTGGTAACCACAGGTAGGTGCTTACTCACTTCCTAATGTCATGTTTGAATGTCTCTGCCAGAGGGGCCAAGTGACTAAGAGGCAAAACAGCGAGTGACTTCCCACTGAGCCTGAAGGAAACCAGGAAGCCAATATTTTTTTCTTGGCAATCTTCCCACAAATACGAGATCATCTTGATAGGCAATAATGAATGTCTCTGTCATCAGTGAAAACAAAGATACTACCCCACTAACAAATCTTCAATTAAAAAGTTTACAACATATGCAATTTTAACCAAGGAAAAACACATTTAACAAACCCCCTGGAGATACTTTTTCAACTCCTAACTGAACATCTCATTTGAAACACTAGGCAAAACCAGATCCTTCTTAAAGTTAGAGCTAAAACTGCTAGAGCAATCCAGAAAATGCTGGTTCTGGGGAAAGTCTCTGGTGCTAATGAAACAGATTCTTGGAATTCTCACTGGATCCCACCAAGGACTGACATTCTCGCCTTTGTCTCCCTCCACCTTTATGTATTTTTTATCACAGCACCTATTACATCCTATTGCATACCTATGACTGGCTTACGAATCTGTCTGCCTCCCAGATTATAAACTCCTTGTAGACAGAGAATTGTGTTTTTTCCATCTTTATGTTCCCAGTGTTAGGCACAAAGTAAGAGCTTTGTAAATGTTTGTAGAATGATTGAATGATATTGGTTGAAAAAGTATTAATAGGGAAAACCACAGATTAGTTTACTTATGAAGGAAAAATAAGGTGCAGAAGGAGAAAGATTTTCTGAAATAGATCTTGAGATTCTAGCAGATCATAATGTAAACAAAGCCCAGATAAAGGCCTAGCAGAAGAGATTCCTGCACTTACAGAAGTGTGCACAGGACAGTTGTTCTCAAGCTGAATATGGAGTGATGCCTGGCAATGTGTTAACAATCTCAGACCAGCAGAAGAAAGCAGCACTGATATAATAACGATAACAGAGGAAGGAAAAAGATGAAAAGAGCTGAGATCCTGATGGCATCCAATGTTAATAACTCCTGTATCTGGGTTTTTGTATTACGTAAAATAACCTAAAACAAACCAAAACCAAAATCAAAACTCTTCTTTGTTTCAGAGCCTTTAGTTGGATACCCTAATACTTGTAGTTGAAAGCATTCCTAATTGACACGGCCTACAGGGAGACATCAATGACCAGATCTTCTCGGTCTCATCAAAAGAGCTTACTGGAACTAATGGAAAACAACTGAATTTATCATAATAAAATGCCAACGTGGAAATTTTGGTTTTACAAAAGTAATTAATTTATACTCAAATGAATATATAGTACTAAAAGATCAAAAAGATCAATCTGAAGATATACACAGGCCATCCTTCGAGAATCACAGAGGAAACTGGCGTGTATTGAGTGCCTACCACGGGCTGGGCTCTACCAGGTGTCTTCACGCTTAATCCTCGTAAACCTCACAAGAGTTATTATTTTTCCCATCTTACAGATAAGGTAATCGGAGCCTGAAAATGTTAAAATAACTTGCCCA
>NW_007730776.1:51733-55551 GCF_000696425.1 Galeopterus variegatus | reverse complement strand
GGGGAGGCTGAACTAAGAAAATGGAACTGGAGAGACAGGGAGAGCCCTGGGCTGCCTAGAGCAGGAATGGGGCTGGAGGGAGATGGAATGTGTGCAGGGAACACTCCAGGGGAGATAAGGTTGGAGAGAGAACATGGGACAGAGCCTGCAATCCTTTGAGGATCTGCATGAGGAGCCTGAACCTAATCTTGAAAAGCTCTTGAGGGTTCTAGGAAGATGAGTTGGGTGTTGTATTGTGGGATGGTGTGAAGTGCACAGAGAATAAAATCAGGGAAACTTGTTTTGATTCTTTAATTAATCTATACACTTCTTAAAGGGTTGGAGCTTTATCTTTCATCTGTCTGATATCCATGTGTGTATAAACTACATTATGTCCAAGATATACATTCAAAAAATATTCCTCATAATTGTTTACCCAACCCCAAACCAATGAAGTGGCAGTATTACAAAGAGGGACCTGCTCCAGGTTGAAGCAATGAGACTCTGGGATTTTTACTAATCTTTCTAACTGATATTCAACACAGAGGGCAAGCCGATCTTCCTCTCCCNTGTTGAGACCTTGAACACTGTGCCAACCACTCTGATTGTGAGGGAGGGGTTTGGGCCAGGATGGGACTAGTGTTCCTGAAACAAAGTATCAGAGGCTCTTTGCTGATAATCCATTGCACATTGTGCTTTCAGAAGGTTTTTTCTGGACACCTGCTTAGAGACCTCAGGATCTATTTTGTACAGCAGGTGGGTGGTAAACCAGATTAAGGATTATGAAGCAGTCCCATAAATGGGATGATTTGTCCCCCCCACCCAAGAACATTTACTGAATCTGATTAACTTTTGAGAGCCTGCTGGTTGCCTACATTTTCACAAAATTTAAATGAGGGATTGCAATGGTCCATGTTGTGTACACAGTCTTAGTAAGTATTCGTTGAGTAAATCTACAAGCACAGATATAAGTCAGTTAAATTCAACAAATATTTGTTACTTGGCTAACTTTTTAAATATGACAGTATATTTTATGTTGTGACTCAATATACATACACACACACACACCTGCAACAAAAGTTTCAAGAAACAATTTTTACTTTACTAGATGAAATGCATTCTGCTATTTTTTATTCTATTCTTTTTTCAATTCTTTTTTTTGCGGTGGGGAGCTGGCCTGTATGGGGATCCGAACCCATTACCTTGGGGTTATAAGGCTGTGCTGTAATCAGCTGAGTTAACTGGCCAGCCCTCAATTCTATTTCTTTAAAACAAAACCATAAAAAAAGCTGGTTAAGATCCACTGATTTGATTTCATGACCCATTAATTTGTCACAATCTTCAGTTTGGAAGACACTGGTTGACACATGAGGTTACTAAATTTCTAATCTCATCTCCTCTTGGCTAAAAGCTGAGGGAATGAATCCAGAAGCTGGTAACCACAGGTAGGTGCTTACTCACTTCCTAATGTCATGTTTGAATGTCTCTGCCAGAGGGGCCAAGTGACTAAGAGGCAAAACAGCGAGTGACTTCCCACTGAGCCTGAAGGAAACCAGGAAGCCAATATTTTTTTCTTGGCAATCTTCCCACAAATACGAGATCATCTTGATAGGCAATAATGAATGTCTCTGTCATCAGTGAAAACAAAGATACTACCCCACTAACAAATCTTCAATTAAAAAGTTTACAACATATGCAATTTTAACCAAGGAAAAACACATTTAACAAACCCCCTGGAGATACTTTTTCAACTCCTAACTGAACATCTCATTTGAAACACTAGGCAAAACCAGATCCTTCTTAAAGTTAGAGCTAAAACTGCTAGAGCAATCCAGAAAATGCTGGTTCTGGGGAAAGTCTCTGGTGCTAATGAAACAGATTCTTGGAATTCTCACTGGATCCCACCAAGGACTGACATTCTCGCCTTTGTCTCCCTCCACCTTTATGTATTTTTTATCACAGCACCTATTACATCCTATTGCATACCTATGACTGGCTTACGAATCTGTCTGCCTCCCAGATTATAAACTCCTTGTAGACAGAGAATTGTGTTTTTTCCATCTTTATGTTCCCAGTGTTAGGCACAAAGTAAGAGCTTTGTAAATGTTTGTAGAATGATTGAATGATATTGGTTGAAAAAGTATTAATAGGGAAAACCACAGATTAGTTTACTTATGAAGGAAAAATAAGGTGCAGAAGGAGAAAGATTTTCTGAAATAGATCTTGAGATTCTAGCAGATCATAATGTAAACAAAGCCCAGATAAAGGCCTAGCAGAAGAGATTCCTGCACTTACAGAAGTGTGCACAGGACAGTTGTTCTCAAGCTGAATATGGAGTGATGCCTGGCAATGTGTTAACAATCTCAGACCAGCAGAAGAAAGCAGCACTGATATAATAACGATAACAGAGGAAGGAAAAAGATGAAAAGAGCTGAGATCCTGATGGCATCCAATGTTAATAACTCCTGTATCTGGGTTTTTGTATTACGTAAAATAACCTAAAACAAACCAAAACCAAAATCAAAACTCTTCTTTGTTTCAGAGCCTTTAGTTGGATACCCTAATACTTGTAGTTGAAAGCATTCCTAATTGACACGGCCTACAGGGAGACATCAATGACCAGATCTTCTCGGTCTCATCAAAAGAGCTTACTGGAACTAATGGAAAACAACTGAATTTATCATAATAAAATGCCAACGTGGAAATTTTGGTTTTACAAAAGTAATTAATTTATACTCAAATGAATATATAGTACTAAAAGATCAAAAAGATCAATCTGAAGATATAAACAGGCCATCCTTCGAGAATCACAGAGGAAACTGGCGTGTATTGAGTGCCTACCACGGGCTGGGCTCTACCAGGTGTCTTCATGCTTAATCCTCGTAAGCCTCACAAGAGTTACTTAATTTATACTCAAATGAATATATAGTACTAAAAGATCAAAAAGATCAATCTGAAGATATACACAGGCCATCCTTCGAGAATCACAGAGGAAACTGGCGTGTATTGAGTGCCTACCACGGGCTGGGCTCTACCAGGTGTCTTCACGCTTAATCCTCGTAAACCTCACAAGAGTTATTATTTTTCCCATCTTACAGATAAGGTAATCGGAGCCTGAAAATGTTAAAATAACTTGCCCAAGGTCACACAGATAATCTTACAGCAAGGAATTAGGCCTAGAGGATTATTTTAACGGTCTTCAAATGAATGTTTTATTCATTTGCACTAAATTGAGAGCCACCAAAGTTTAGTAAAAACGTTAAAGTATTTAATATGTAAAGGAATACCATTTTGATTACTTTGAAGTTTTTACAGTATCTCCATTAAGTTAATAAAATCTTAGTAGATTACCTACATGAAACTTACTTTCATAAGATTTGTTTCTATCAGTGTACCAGTTATTCGTTTATAAAGGGTATCGCTAAAATACTTGAACATGCTAAAACATTTGATCTTTTAAAATATTTAAACCTTCCCTCAATCAAATTTGCTTGTATATTAATTGCTGCTATTTGTAAGTTGTAAAAGTCAAGCTTCAAATTAACCTTTGTCTGAATTACCATAAATTTGGAATTATGAGAAACAATTAAGTTTTACTACCTATAAAAGATTATTATTTACATAAAGATGAGCATATCTAGGGTGAAGAAATGAAAGTTAATTAGCTCAGGCTACCACAGAAGATTTTTATAATAGTCCATCATTTTCTGGAACCATTGCTTACAATAAGGACTTTGTTGACCAGTGCCATTGTTGTGATCTTTTATGAGCCGTACACGGGGAGGCTGAACTAAGAAAATGGAACTGGAGAGACAGGGAGAGCCCTGGGCTGCCTAGAG
>NW_007730776.1:47715-50386 GCF_000696425.1 Galeopterus variegatus | reverse complement strand
TTCACATCTGGAGGTCATGGAACCTGAGTCTCAAAGGACTGGCTGGCTGCTTTTAGAAAGCCTTAAACTCAAAACTTGAAAGCAGATAAAATAGAGAATGAGTCTTCATTCGAATTTCCTTTAAAACAACCAACTCCCAATTATCTAATTTTCAAATCCCACTGATTTTCAGAGTTTCAGTGTTTACACAACCTTTCCAGACACTTATTGATTGAACAGTGTGTGTTTCTATTTACCTTTTGGTCACAATCTAGCTACTCTTCAAGGCACATCTCCCAGATGTGCATGGGAACTTCCAAATTTGGAACCTTTCTGGCTGACAGTGTCTATTCTGAGTGCAGCAGTAAAGTCACTGTGGACTAGAAAACCCCGACTTTTAGCAAGTGGTGCTCATTTTGATTTTCATGGTTGCACATTTTAGGTGGAAGAGGAGTGACGGCTGGATGTGGAGGGAGGAAGGAAGAAAAACATGTCATAAAGGGCTTTAGCTAAGATCTTTCTAGCACGATAAGGACTTTCCATTCAGTGTTTGGAATTTACTTGCCTAAAATATTTTAGCAAAGTTGCTGTAGCTCTTAAGTTCTTGGCGGGTATCGTCAGGTCACACCACGAAGACAAACATCTCATACAGCAGGTCCGTGCAAGGAAACAAGAGGAAGAGAGAATGGTTACTCCTTACTTCCAGTGATTGGTCAAAGTCAAGCCTTGCACATTAAGTAAACTCCCGACGAATTTCACGAATGCCCTGGAGTGGGAGAGGGGTGCTACTGGAATGTCGTCAATCCCTTTCACGGCTTAGTGTAGAGCAAATGCCATTAGTAAAATTATGCTAAAAGTCTCAGGTCACTAACTCTCTCAGGACACCATCTCAAGAAGTATCCTAACTGTACACTTAGATGACCATTTCGGGTACATGTCGGTGGGGGGAATTTCCTACATTGATGAAGTGTTGTGCTTTAGTGATGGATAGGGCCACATTCTCATCACTAGTCAAGGGAAGATCGTGCTGTTGTTAGGAGCTGCCCAAATGGAAGAGGGTCACCAGTGTAAAGCCATTCATGGTGGTGTTACCTCAAGAAGTAGTGACTGTGGAGACCTTCACCCAATGGCTGATCATCTTTTATATAATAAAGAGAAAGCCTGCTGTCATAAATAAGTTAAAACCCTCCCTTCTGCCCAGTGAAATTAGTACTAAANTAACTCATTAAAATTTCTGTCTTGTGTTTGTAGAATTAAATCAAATGTTGTAAATGCCTCAAACTAATGTTTGCTCCTGCAAAAGTGAAAAGAAACACTACATGTGGGATGAAGGTCATAAAGATTCAGATAAAGGGAGGAATCATTTGCTAAAAGTCCAGCATGTGCCAAGCAAGCACTGTGCTGGGGGTCATGGGTTTGGAGTGGGGTCCCACAAGGACTGGAATACAGACAGGCCTTGCTTTCTGCAGGCTCACAACCCAGGGTTGGGGAGCTAGAATGCCACGTAATAATTTGAATACAAATTGGTTAGTGTCAAAGGCCTTCCCAGGAGTGCAAAGTACGTGGGGAGAGAGTGATTGTGCTGTTAGATCTAAGGAGGCCTTTCAGTGTGGGGGTTGAACAAGGTCTGGAAGCAGTGGTTAATCAGGGGCTGGTTATGGGGAGGATTGCATAGCCCCAGACATAAAAACCAGGGTGTAGACATTTTATGGGAATTGAAAGAAGCTGACTGTGATGCAAGTGGGAGTATGTCTGTGAGTTGGGAGAAGGACAGAAGAAGGGAAGAGGATACAGTGTGGGCTGAGCAGGGCCACATGGCCTGGTTAGGATACTGGCAGGTCTGGAGTGCTGACCCAGAGGACATATATTAGAGGGTATATGTAATTCAGGTAGCAGCGAGGAACACCGAAGTGGTGCAATGGTCTTGTACTCTGAAAGATGACTCAGAAGTAACATGTTGGGTGGATTGGGAAAAAAGAGAAATCAGTTAAGACACCTCTGTAGGGATCTTAGAAGGGCCTGACCTGGAGCGGTGGTAGGGAGGGAACAGAATGAAATCATGACAGAAGAAGAAAAGTTAAAATCAACAGGCAAAGATGACCAATGAAGCAAGATTGTCCTTAAATACATGCGATGTCAATGTTAATGCATTGTTTATGTGTCAATTGGGCTGGGCTACGGTGTCTAGATATTTGGTCAAACATTTTCCTGGATGTTTCTTTAAAGGTATTTTTTAGATGATATTTACATTTAAGTGGGTGGATTTTGAATAAAGTAAATTACTCTCTATAATGTGGGTGGGCCTCATACAATCAGTTGAAGGCCTGAACAGAACAAGGACTGACCTCCCCCAAGAAAGAAGGAATTCTGCAGACAGACTGCCCTTGGAATTGAACAACAACTCTTCCCCGAGTCTCTAGCCTGTTGGCCTACCCCATCAGATTTTGGGTTTTCCAAGCCTCTACAATAGCATGAGCCAATTTCTTTTCTTTTCTTTAATTTTTATTTTCCTTGTTTTTATTTTCATTTTCTTAAAGTTAATCTTTCTCTCTTTCTCTATGCATGTATGTATATGTATGTATATATGTATGTGCATAAACACACACACACACACACACACACACACACACACGTCCTGTTGGCTTCTCTGGCAAACCCCGACTAATACTTTGGTACTTCAAAAAGTTCATGG
>NW_007730776.1:32254-47351 GCF_000696425.1 Galeopterus variegatus | reverse complement strand
CTTGGAATTGAACAACAACTCTTCCCCGAGTCTCTAGCCTGTTGGCCTACCCCATCAGATTTTGGGTTTTCCAAGCCTCTACAATAGCATGAGCCAATTTCTTTTCTTTTCTTTAATTTTTATTTTCCTTGTTTTTATTTTCATTTTCTTAAAGTTAATCTTTCTCTCTTTCTCTATGCATGTATGTATATGTATGTATATATGTATGTGCATAAACACACACACACACACACACACACACACACACACGTCCTGTTGGCTTCTCTGGCAAACCCCGACTAATACTTTGGTACTTCAAAAAGTTCATGGAAACATGGAATTAAAAGATAATACAAATCCTTTCATGAACTTGTTAAAGATCCCCTCATAAAGACACACACACACACGTCCTGTTGGCTTCTCTGGCAAACCCCGACTAATACTTTGGTACTTCAAAAAGTTCATGTAAACATGGAATTAAAAGATAATACAAATCCTTTCATGAACTTGTTAAAGATCCCCTCATAAATATACCATCTCTAAAGAAACTAGAAGCCAGTGTCTAGGCTCAGGTCCTACTTCTTACACTTAATGTTCATGTGGTCCTCTTTAAGTTACAAACCTCTTCTAGTCTGTTTTGTCATACGTAAAATGACATTAAAAGATCTTGCTTAGCCTGTCAGTGAAAGCTATTGTATTCAGGGCCCGGACTAGGGTGAAGCTAGGAGCCCTATAGCTCAAAATTTACTGAGACCCTCACTTGTAGGAGCCCACCCTGCACAAGCCTGAGAGTGAACACCTCCTAAAACTTTGTCCTAGGTGTCTCTCTTGCCTCACTTTAGTCCAGGCCCTGATTACACAGAACAAACCTCATGATGGACATTGGACAGAAAAGCTCATAGCCACCAGTTTGCAGCCTCATTAAGGGCAGGGGCCACATAGTGTTTAATCTTATAGTTGTCTTTATATTCCCTGTGATCAAGAGCTCGGTAGAGAGCCCGGGGCCTAGAAGATTCTCAGTAAATGTTTATGGAATGAATAAATATTTTTTAAATGACACAGTTGGGGCAACCAAGGCAAATGTGGTAAGCAAATAAATATTGGGGTCCAAATAATCAGTCTCCAAATAGAAATTCAGTGAGATGTAAAGGAGTATCTGTTGGGTTAATGTGTTGAGAGAAGATCCTGCCCTGGAATGAGTTCAGTGTCTAAAACCTGTTTTCCAATGTGTAGAAGAACGGAATGTGTGTAACTGACAATCAAAATGTGTATACTTTGTAATCAAAATCAAGGTCTGATGCCTTGACATTGAAACAAATACACAATTCAAAGTACAAAACTCCAAAGTAGAAAAATGTTCCGTAAAATTTATAACATTCAAAATGCTCTGCTCAGACATCTGTTTCTGAAAGGAATTTTTAAAAAAAACTTAACACAAACATTTCATCTTCAAAAAAAAAAAAGATATAAATGTCACTTTATTGTTAGATTTGGGGTTGCTATGTTACTTAAGTATATTATGTATAATTTCTGTTTATCAAAGAAATATTTGTTTTCACGCCCTTTTTTTTGGAATAATGTATGTGAAGCCTAAATATTCATTTGGGGGAATGAATTCTTGGCATAAAATTTGCAGTAATGAATTCAGTTTTACTCTTATTTTAACAGTGGCTTACATTTCTTGAATAATTGGAAAGCTAGAATTCCCTTTTCTCTAGGGACCAAAATCAAAGTGAGAAAGACAGCTGACCCCATTCGTCTACACCCAGTTAGTACAGGAAAATGAAGGAAGCCCACAGTTACCAGCTTTGTAACAGGTCCCTGGGTTTTTAAATGGTGGGCAACTCTGCACGCTCCGAGTTTACATATGACTAGAACTGAATTAATAAGAGAAAATGAGCTTAATGATATTCTTTTTCTATGATTAAATTTATTAATTGTTTAATAGATAAGTCAATTTAGTGTTTGTTTTCAGAAGCAAGAACTGAGATGTAAAAATGTCCTTAGAGAACAGAGGGACGTGGAGGAGGCTACACCCACATCAGCACCAGTCTCCTTCCTTCTTCCATTCCTCAGCCCTGTTGCTATGAAAAATCCTGCAATCTATTTTTTAATGGATCCTGTTGGGGGATGTGCACAGTAATTAAAAAATACCTTTTAGTTTTTCATGCTAAAAGGCATAAGGGGGGAAAAAGATCTGTAATCTTTTTATCCCAATAATCCCTGCTGATTTTAAAAATTGAAAGTAATAAATGCTTTTAGTAAAAAAATTTAAATAATATAGAAAAATATACATTTGAACTAAAAGCTTCCTTCCTTACTCAATTACTCTCCTCCGAGGATACTCCTGTTAATGATTTCTTAAGTGTCTTTTCAGGGAAAAAAAGGCTATGTACCAGCACATATTTCTTTTTTAGATGTACATAAATTGAATTATAATATATTCTCTTCTACATCTTTTTGTTTGTTTGTTTGTTTACTTAATAATATGAGGGGTCTTCAAAATTTCGTGGAAAGATCTGTATTATCTTTTAATTCCATTTTTCCACAGACTTTTTGAAGCACCTTCGTATATGTACTACTTACAATGTCTTCTTTTGTTCTTTTCTGGAGGAATTAAACGAGCAATGTTGGGAAAGGTGGAGGAATGCTGTGTGGAGTTGTGGCAGGAGCTGGTGTTATGGGATCATTGCGATACGTTTGCCATGGGGTATATATAAGAATGTTCCACTATTAGAGTCTTCTCCAATCTCTCAAGGAAGAGTCATCTGTTTCAATAATAGACTAAATTTTCAGTAACAGCCACACACATTTTAAAGCACTTTTGGATGTGGGTTTATTGTTCTACTGATCAAATTATGGCTGACAATGCTGTCGTCATCATAAAATGCCTACACCTTTGTCACTTTGAGATTCTACTGGATTCTACTGCTCATGTAAAATTGAAGGAAGACCAAATGCAGCAGTGAGGCTATGCTTGGTGTAAGAGGAGGGAACATGCTCAGCAATGTTCAAAACAAACTTAAAATAGAAACAAGGAAGCTGGGGGGGAGGGGCAGAGAAGAAACAAGGTGGGAAAAGGTAAAAAGGATGGGAGGAAGGCAGGTCATGAGAATAAGAATGCTGCCCTTAGAGGTCGAGGACAGAATCCAGAGGCTGACTCTGGCTGGTTAGAGCAGGAGAGGAAGCTGATCACTTAGATCCCAGTCCCATTAACTGGTTTGGAGACTTTGGGCAAGTTCCCCACTCACTCTGCCCCCTCAATTTTCCGACTTGTCAAAGAGGCATGAGGATGACCTCTGCACCCTCCCAAAGTTGGGAGGACAAAATGACAAATAGCATAGGAATGCTTTGGGATGTTAAAAGCAGAGACAAAATTACAGACAGTCATGTTTGCAGGTTTGATTTGGCTTCCCATGGTGCTGTCTACTGATCCAATTCTCTTCCACAATAAAGCATATGTGGCTTTTACAGAAATAGGAAATGTAATGTGTGAATCTTAAAAGGTTGGAAAACTGCATAAACCTGTGAAAGTTTTCAGAATCAAAATGGAGTCACTTGTGTTAAAAATAAATTGAGCCAGGGAAGGCCATGAAAGGGGTGCTTCTCATGTCTGTATGCCAGATAACAACAACTATCACAAAGGACTCTGCAAAACAACAACATTGGGGCCAGCCCAGTGGCGCGCTGGAGAGTGCACCGCTTGAGAGTGTGGCGGTGCTCCCGCCGAGGGTTCGGATCCCATGTGGAGACTGATTCCCGCTCCCTGGCTGAGCGCAGTGCGGGCGCAACACCGAGGGTTGCGATCCCGTTGCCGGTCAGTAAAAAAAGACAACAACATTGCACAAAGGCCATCACAAACTTACACCCAAAAATATTTCTGCAAGGACATCTGCCAAGCAACTGCCTCTCCAACCTCAGACTGGTGTCACCCTTCTTATTGATCCTTATAGTCAGGGATAATTATCTCAAAACAATTATATAATCTTCCATCATTTTTCCTTTAAAAACCTTTGTCTTCTTTACCTCCCTGAATAGGCACACAGTTTAGTATGTCTTGGTTATCCCCATTGCAATGCCCTATTCCTGAATAAGTATCATTTTCTTTTACAGAGCCTCTCTCTGTTATGTAGTTTAGTATGTCTTGGTTATCCCCGTTGCAATGCCCTATTCCTGAATAAGTATCATTTTCTTTTACAGAGCCTCTCTCTGTTATGTAGGTTGACAAACTGCAATGCGTCTTCAGCAGTTATCAAAGGCAGATAGCCTAAAAAAGTCTTATTATGTATTTCTCTCTTGTGATAAAACTCTAATCTGTTCTATGTTTCATCTTCAAGGACAATACGCAGCTTACTGTCTGCTGCAAGCTTGTTCAAAGGACAGCAATGTTCCTGGAATTACTTACATTCACTTTCCGTAGGACGTGCTCGGAGGCAGCAGCCAGCCACGCTGCGTTCCTCATTCCCTAGCTCAGGTAAGGCAAAATTTTCTGGATTCACCTGATTCTGTTGAGCACTGTAGTTCAACACAGTTGATTGATTGCTACAGATTTAACCAGCTAGGCTGAAAAATATTTACGTAAGTTTATGATTACTTTTTGAAAATAGGGGTATAGGTGATGGTAAGGGGGCAATTAGTCTCAGGAAAGGTGTTTAAACTGAAACTTATTCTTTTTCTTGAAACTATTATTTGCATTTATTTTATACTGAATTTATTCCTGGGCCATACATTTTTGTTTTCTTCAGGGTTATTGTTTTCTTCTGTGCAGTCCTCTCTCTGGTTCAGGAACAGTTTGTTCCACATCAGTGAGGATCATCTTGGTGTGGCAGGGGAGCCCAGGTATGGGTTAATCCGACCTCGAGCTCTGTAAGTCCAGGGGTGCATCCTGGGGGCTTTGTTCACCTGGCTGTGCTCAGTGACCAGAAAATCTACATCTAACTCCTTAAGTTCAGCATTATTTTCTGCGTTTTTAAGAATGTGTAGCAAAAATCCAGCAGTCTTTTGGGGCCACCAACCCAGAGTCCAGCCCCACTGTTTGGCCTGGGCACACTTACCCACTCCACCATTGTGATAATGGAATGGTGCTCACTGCTTCTGGAAAGTGACATCTTTCAGCTACTTGGTGGTTTTTTGGATATGCATATCTTGATGGCCTGGGAAGTTTCATGGGTGTTTTTAAGGGAGCATGAAGACTTATGCTCTTGATTTACATAATTTGGGGGGTTTCTCAGTCAAATGAATAACAACCAATTTTCAGGGATCAGCTCAAGCCAAGAAACCACAGGAAGAGCTTGGACTTCTTTCATTCTGGTACCAATAATCATGGTAGGGTCATAGAGTCAGGAAAATGGAAGGCAGAACAGCCAGATGGTGGTCTGGACAAGAAAGCCGCCGAGAGTAACTCTCTGCTTCTAGAGTTGGTAGAACTGCATCTGGGCATGAGGAGGCCAGGGCCACTGGGGCTCCTGCTTCCCTACACAGAGTGTATTAGAAGCCAAGGGATAAACCCAATGCTTCTTCCTGTGACGTCTATTTTATTCAAAGATTTGAAGCAAAATGACCATGCAGTGCGGGTAAATTTCACTTTTACATGAAAACAAACATACAGCTTGAGAAGCTAAAGGGGCGTGAAGGTGTAGAGGAGCCTTCCGAGGATGCCACCGGCTGTAGGCATGCTTTTACATGAAAACAAACATGCCGCGCGAGAAGCTAAAGGGGCGTGAAGGTGTAGAGGAGCCTTCCGAGGATGCCACCGGCTGTAGGCAGCTCCGCATGAGCGCAGTGAGTTGTGGAAGAGTCCAGAGCACTAGGTGACATGGCTTGTCTAGGTTCGTCCAGCGGGGCTGTGCTCTCATGGCCCCCACGGTCACGGTGCACTCCCTCCCAGGACGCCTTTCTGTCTCTGCGCCCGACTCTCTCGGTTAAGTCCAGGTGCAGATCTCCTCCCTTTAGGAAGGATTTCCTGAGGGACTGCTCTCTGGTTCCCATGGGTCTTTGTCACCTCCTAGCTTGCTAAGTCCTCTACTGGTCAGTTCTCCTTGAGGGCACAGTCTGAGTGTTGGTGAACTTTCTGCCTCATGGGAAGTAGGATCTCAATAAGCATTTGGAGAATCAATGAATGAGAAGCCAGTATTCCCAATCTGGGCCAAAGAGGCGACCAATTTTACTTCTCTTTAGAAGTGAAAATCAAGAGAGGATTTTGCCTAGCTTGCGGGGGAGGGGAGTGGGTTCCTGAAAGACAATGAGAGGGAGAAACTTACCCCTCCTTTTAGACAGGTTCCAGATTAGACGATGAGCACTTACACGAGGAGGTGCTTCTGAACACCCTGCAACTAAAGAGAAACGATTCCGATTGGTGACTATCATTTGTCCTTATTTCCCAAGTCTAAATGTCAAGTGATGGATTTAGTTTTTCCTGTTTCCATTTTCATCAGGAATGCAGGCTAAATAGTTACTGATGTAATAATTACATCAGCCCCAGTGTACTTCTGGCAGGAAGGAAATGTTAATTGAGAATGAAAGTAGACTCATTAAACAATTAAATAATTATGCTGTGTCATTTTGAGGACAGCACGACAGCAATATATCAATATGCTGTGATCAAACTATCAAAGAAACTTCCCCTCTAATTCCCAAAAGAACTGTGCTGGGCCTACGGCCCTATAAGGAGAATCTTGGGTTCTCTCGGGCATTTTGCCCAATTTGGATTCTTCCCAAGTTTGTGCTGTGTCCAGGACCTCTCTGGGGCCATTAACTATGTCCACGCCCTTTGTGAGAAGTGTTTAATAGAGCCGAAATCAGACCACTGCAAGTATCAGAAAGGCTCCCAGCTTCCCGTTCTGGTTCTGGCTTTGATTCTCTTTGTGGCTTTAAGCCAAACGGGAAAACTTCTCTGCACTTTAGTTTTCCCATTTAGCAATAGGGAAAACACTGCTTCTCTTTCAAATTGTTCTAAAACTCAAATACAAAGAAACTCTAGACATAAGGGGTCATTAACAGTGAGCCTGTTGCTTTTCTGTCCATGCAGTGGGGGTAAATTTCACTTCTGGAGAGATTTGCAGAGAATTCTTAGAGTAGCTTGCAGATTTCTCTTCTCCAATCTCCTCTGTTCCTCATATAATTTTATCTGCTTTTTGCTCATTCTAAGCACTACATGGATTAGTTCAGTACATGGATTATGTCCTTGCAAACCTTATTCACACTCTTGGCAGATAACCCACCTTTGGTTTCACAGAAAAGATGAAGCCTAATTTGGAAGAATTGAACTCGCTCATCCCTCTCATTTTCATGTGGATGTGTCTCCATCTCTGTGACTGTCTCCCAGTTCCAGATAAAGAAGAGTCCAGCTTTCTTCCTCCTCTCCAGAGCCAACGCTCTCCCCTGTGCCCTCGATCCCTCCCTCCACCCCTTTCTATTACACTGTGGCTACTTGGCACCACGCACATCTTAGGGCTCCCCTGCAACTGCTTTCAAACACGCCCAGGCTTTGTTCTAATTTAAAAAGCGCACAAGAAAACCAAAATGCCTTTGCTTGACCTTGCTGTCTCTTCTAGTCTATTTGTGGCTTTCCCTTTGCAGCAAGACATCTCAATTTCCTCTTTCCTCACAGCCCCTTAGTTTTGCACTCTAGCTTTCTTCCCCTTTACTCTTTCAAAATTGCATCTCAGAAGTCTGCTTCAGTTTCCCCAGCCTTAAAATGGGAACTGCATTAAGAGTACTTATCTAAGATTTGTTGTAAGCATCGAACAAGATAGTCTATGTAATATTTACCCCAATGTTTGGCACTTAGAAGTACCAGGGTACTTCAAAAATTTCGTGGAAAATGGAACTAAAAGATAATATGAATCTTTCCATGAACTTTTTGAAGACCCTTGGTATTCATTAATGTTACCTATTAACATAATAATAAGCTCCTAGACTTTGAAAATGTAACTTTTTTTCTTTTAGGACCTGTTTCCCACTTTACCCAACACAGGGCCAGACAATAACAATTATGTACGTGGTCAGAGAGCCCAGGGAAGGAGGGATGATGGGGGGAGGGAAGCTCCTAAATTCTGCAGGTGCTATAACACGTACGTTTTTATTTTGTTTTGTTTTTACCAATAAATCGTTTAAATTGTTGAGAGCTTAAATGGCTCCTTTCAGGACAATGGTATTTGTTGAGCAGGAAGGGGCGTCAACTGTTGAAGCTCTAGTCGTTGGTGCAACAATCAGTCACCACAAGGCTTCTTGGCTTGGAACACAGTGTCCCATCCTTTGATTAAATGTTGCTCTAAAAAGATTATGTAAGGAAGGAAGCGGCCGCGGCTGCTGCTGTGTGCAAAGCCTCCTGGAGCCCGTCCATTGAGTGATGCCACCATCTGGTGGCAGCACAAGGGAACGGTGCTGGGCAGGGCCGTTTCATTTGGTGCAGGGGACGGTCCTCAGAACCGCCGTCCTTTCTGTTCAAAGTGTGGGTGAGACTGGACGTGAGGGAGGAATTAGGGGAAAGCAGAGCAAGGGGCAAAGGAAAAACACTTCAGTACAGTGTGAGGATCAAAGTGCACAAGGGACGCTTGTGCCAGCCTAAAACAACCTTCTCGGTAACATTCCAGGGCAATTCCCTCCCCCACCCCAATCCCATGTGAACTTTGATTTCCGCTCATCATTTGATTCTCCCCATCCAACAGTCTGTGCTGACCCATTATTCTGAATAGATCTTGCTTCGCCTTCTAATTTCCCTTCTTGTATGTCAGGAATTGTCCCATGTGAACTTTGATTTCCGCTCATCATTTGATTCTCCCCATCCAACAGTCTGTGCTTACCCATTATTCTGAATAGATCTTGCTTCGCCTTCTAATTTCCCTTCTTGTATGTCAGGAATTCAGGACTGGGGAAATTTGGCCAAGTCATCACATCTGGCTGCTGCCAGGGAACCGCAGCCCTCCCAGTGGCCCAGGACCAGTCTCCAGCTCCACACAGAGCAGTTCCTCACGTGACAGTCACCGCAGGAGCCGCAGGTAAGGGCGACTGCCGGCTGGGGCAGCCCAGAGTGCAGCAGGAGAATTCCACAGTCCACTTGGGCTCCCAAATCCTTTCTGGAATGTCACTCTGGTCACTGGTATCAGAGGGAGTTGAATCCTGGCTAAGGGTGTTGCTATCTGATAATGTTCTCTTTGTAACACTGAAGTGGGCAATGTGGACCATGAAGCTAATTTTATTTTTCTTTTCATAAACTATGTTTATTGATCAATAGTGGGTTTATAGATCATTATATTGTCAGCGAAAAGCTTAAGCATGGAGGGGCTAAAGGGAAGATATTGATGCCTTAAACTACACTGAAGGGTCTACAGTCTGTCTGTACTGGCTCAGCCCACAGGACACTGTCTAAGAGCTGAATATAAGCTTGTAGCATAGTGACTAAAACTACAGATTTCTGGATCTTGAACTCTGCTCTGCCACTGTGATTTGACTTTGGGTGAGTTGTTTAACATTACTCTAAGTCCCAGTTTCTTCTCTCTAAAATAAGGATAATTAAACCTCTCAAGGTTATTGTGAGGATTAAATGAAATACAGTAAAAGGTCTCACTTGAGAAATTGGGACTGAATTTTAGAGAGTTAATGGAAAAGTTGGTTAAAGCAGAGAATCATAAAGACAATACATACCTCAAATTTTTTACCTTAAAATATAGAATTTCTCAATCTTTAATGTAGGACCATGGTCTTTGAATATGGATCTACTAGTTGGTGTTTTTTCAATTGTCTTTCTCAGATAAGCCACATGTATAATACTTTATCTGTTAGTTCTAGTTTTGGTTTCTTTAAATGTAGCAAGAACTTAAAGACACTTGGGAAGATACTTGTGAAGTCACTTTCTACAGTCATTCCAATTCCAAAACTCATTCTAGATTATTAAGACTTTTTCCAAACTTTTACTGTACACAACTGATTAGATAGCAATTTTTTTAGCATCTTCCCATTGTTGAATCTTTCTAAAACATTCAACCTTACTTTCAGAGAAACAACTTTCTTTCTTCGTATACTCCTATTTTGTCAGTTTATATAATATTTAATTAAATCCCACAGTTACAAGTACAGCTGTTGTAAACTGATCTTTGGTAAGCAACTAGTGAACAGAAGTAGGGTGCGGACTCTCAGCCACAGCAGTGGTTAGCATAGTTCACAGGGAGCCTGGAAAATCGCAGTTAACCTGACATGCTGGTTAAGCAGGGGTCAGCTAAAACAGCTTCTCCCGCACCATACATACAACGCTTACCATCGTGCTTAGCATACAAAAGTGCCCAATATAGGGTAGCTATTCCTATTATTATTATCATTAACCAGTTCAGTGTTGGAAGGATTTTTAGCAATCTAACAGTTTCTTCCTTTTATTTTACAGATGAGATAAAATCAAAGTGTTTTGTAATTGTGGCCTTCATAATATACCTTTTGACTTCTATAAGTAAAAGGATTACTGACCATAAACCTAATATTTTGAGTCAGAAGGATTTAAGTTTGCAAAGGCATCTGGGAGTCAGCATAAAGCATGAAACCGTCTTCTAAGTTGCCCGAGATCCACATCTTTTCAGTAAGACCAGATAGAAAAGCGTAGTGACGAAGACAAGCCCCAGGGTCTTGGGGATGGTGAAAACCATGGGTACTGGGCATGGCACACTCAGGAAGCAATTCACAGAGGAAGAAGAGTTTGTGGAAGAATGTACACAAGGATGAATGAAGCTACATGCGGAACCATGTCTTTGGCTTTGGGGGCAAGGTGGCCTTGGTACATAAGGCTAGGCCCCTGGGCTGGCCATAAAAACCCACCAGAAAAATCCTAACTCTAATAATAATGGCTGTTTAGGGGTGAGTGGGCTTGAAGGAGGAGTTAGAACACTTAGGAACTCTTGGAATCTGTACGCTATGCTCATTTGTAGTGTGTTTAAGACTTTCCTCTCTGAGATCCTGTGTTGCAACAGATGGAAATTATCCTCTTGTTTTGATTGGATTGGGTGTAAAGGACTTAACTTGCCGGAAAGGAAGAGGGAGGACCCTGCAGGCAGGAAGGAGGGCGTGTGGGTGGGGGGAGTCCTTTAAGAAGCTGCTAGCTCAAGACACAAGGCTCCGGATGAGGGGTTTTGAGAGCATGATTTAACTCCTAGTTTGTTTGTTTTTTTTAAGGAAACTTTTAATTTAAGAATAGCATCCTACAAAAGTATACAAACTGTAGACATCCAGGTCACTGTAGCCTTAATTTTATTTTGAAAGTGAAATTCAATGTGCTTCAAAAACGTGCTATCAATTTCTTGTTCTCTGCAAAGACATGGAGATGCTCCTTATCTCACCCCTTAGCCCCGGATCCTTCTCTGACTTCCATGGTCTCTCCTGATGCATGGCCTCAGCTTAGTAGAGTATGCTACTTTGGGGACTATTTACTTTCCAGTGCAGGGATTCTTATATACCAGCATGTGTGTAGCATTGCAGCATCTTGTACAAAAAGTGCAATGCTCAGAGATCCTTATCCAATCATTCTGCGGTAAGTTGGAAGTTTATATCAAGCACCCCACAGGATTCTGACATAGGAGGCATAGCCAACAACACCAGCAAGCAAGTGCTTTGCTTTTCCTGCAGCAAAGATCAAGATGAGCCCTGACAACCTGTGAAATTCAACTTGATCACAGTTTTTATCTTGTGATGGGGACATGGGGAGGTAGGGAAGGGTTTGCTAGAAGAGGTGGTCAGCTTGAGATGGAACTTCGTGTGTATCTCTCTAACCATGTACTGAATCTTCCATGCACAGCGGCTCAACTCTCACTTTGCCCTGCTTGAGAACCTTTCATGACCTTAAATTCTAGACATACCTGTTAAGAGTGGCTGCTTGGTTTCTGAAGCCTGGGGAGACTGCCTTGGATGGCTAAAGCCCTTAGCTGCTATGCTAATCTTGCAAGAGAAGTCAAGCATAAAGAACAGGGTAGTGAGTTTGTTTTCCTTCCCAGTGGAGAGAAGCTTCAGGCATGATGTTTTCATGCCTTGGAACAGAGACACCAGCTGTTTTATAATGAAGCCTGTGCCCTCCTTGGTGAGTGGCCCCCAGCTTGAGGGAGTTTTTCTCCTTTTAAGTTGCCCGTAGCCATTGTTGGGCACCTGTCAGCTCTGATTCAGAGCATTCCACCCAAGGAGTGACAGGTTCTATTGAAATATAAAGTTGTTTCAAGAAAACCCCCAGAAAGAAACAACCAAGCATGTTTTTTGCCTCAATGTGAATTTATAATCCCTTTATTCTAGAAAGAAATGATACTGCATTGCTGTGGTTTCTTTCTCTTAATCCAGTGGTTCTCAAAGTGTGGTCCCCAGAACAGCCACATCCCAGTATCATGTGGGAGTTTGTTAGAAATACAAGTTATTAGATTCTGCTCCAGACCCACAGAATCAGAAATTCTGGGGATCAGGCCTGGAAATCCACGTTTTATAACAAGTGTACCAGGTGATTCCAAGCACGCTCAAGGGTGAGGGCCACTGACTTAATGATAAAGCTTATGGGAATGCCTTCAATCAAATACAGCTAGGTAACTGATACAAGGAGAAACTGTAATTGGTGGGAGTGCAATTTTCTGGGTTTTTATTTTGGTCTCCCCTTGTAGTGGCAAGCAGAGGTCTGTTGACCAGAGATGAAGGAGAAATAGAGAGTGGAGGTTTGGGGTGAAAAGGTGTTTTGGGGGACCTCTCTAGTGCCTTCTGACCGAGAGAGCATGACCAAACCATCTGGGGGATAAAGATGTAGGGTAACCAAATCCCCCACACCTGCAGGTCAAACTGAGTCAAAGGTTTCAAAGCACTACTGTTCAAGAGGGCAGGTTCTATGAGGCAAGAACGTGTCCCAGTTTGCCCAGGACTTTCCCGGCTTTAGCACTGAAAGTCCCATGTCCCAGGAAACCCAGGAAATTGGAATTATTTGGCGAGCTTTAAAAAATAGTGGTACCAGGCCCACCTCCAGAGGTGATGATAGACTTGATCTGGGTGCAGCCAGGGCACTGGGATATTTAAAAATTCCTCAGGTGATTCCAGTGCAGCCAGGTAACCACTGCAGCTGTTTCCCTGTCATTTCTCCTATTAAAAAATAAAAACACAGAGCACACAAATGTCAGTGGTTCTAATGAAGTTGTACCTCTACCATACACCATACATAAAAACCAACTCAAAATGTATTAATGAGATAAATGTAAAAACTGAAACTATGAAACACTACAAAGAAAATTGGTAAATCTTCATGACCTTGAATTTGGCAGTAGATTCTTAGATATAACAATAAAAGTATAACTTGTTCAACAAAATAGACCAACTGGACTTCATAAAAAGTAAAAAATTTTGTACATCAAAGGACAGTATCAAGAAAGTGAAAAGACAGCTCACAGAATGAGAGAAAATATTCGTAAATTATATATTTGATAAGTGTCTAATATCCAGAATAAAGAATTCTTACAACTCAAAAACAAAAAGACAACACTATTAAAAACGGGGCAAAGGATTTGAATAGAAATTTCTCCAAAGAATATATACATATCACTAATGAACACACAGAAAGATGCTTAACATCATTAGTCATTAGGGAAATTGAAATCAAACACCACAATGATAAACCATTTCATACCTACTATGATAGAAATAATAATGATAATAATAATGGAAAATAACAAATGTTGGTGAGGATGTGGAGAAATCGGAACCCTCGTACGTCACTGGCGGGAATGTAAAACTGTGGAGCCACTGTGGAAAACAGTTTGGTTGTTCCTCAAAAATTAAACACAGAATTAACATATGCCCTAGCAATTCCACTCCTAGAACTGAAAGAATTGAAAAGCAGATACCCAAATGTACCCAAGAGAATTGAAAGGAGATACCCAAACAAATACTAGTACATAAATGTTCATTTATTTATTCACAATAATAGCCCTATTCACAACAGCCAAAAGATAGAAACAACCCAGGTGCCCATCAATAGATGAATAAACAAATTGTGGTAGATCTGTACTATGGAATATTATTTTGCCATAAAAAGGAATGAAGTACTGATCCATGTTAAAGCACGGATGAGCCTTGAAAACATTATGGTGAGAGAAAGAAGCCAAGCGCAAATGGTCACAATATTGTATCATTCCATATACATAAAATATCCAGAATAGGTAAATCCATAGAGACGGAAAGCAAATAAATGGTTGCCAGAGGCTGGAAGGGGTGGAATGGAGAGTAACTGCTTAATGAGTACAGAGTTTTCTTTGGTGATGATAAAAAGTTTGGGGACTAGATAGGAGTGATGGTTGCATATTACTGTTAAAGTGGTTGATTGTATGTTATGTAGATTTCATCTCAATTAAAAAAAATCAACAGCTCACTCATCTCTACAAAATACAATTAAAACCAATCACTTTAGCAGTAAAAGTCCTCCACAGTTGACATTTAACTACCACCTGCAGCCTTGTTTTCTAACCACCCTAGTACTGTTTTAATCATTGTTACTACCACTACCGTGACACTAACCACGTGGAATCCCATCAAAATCCCAACGTGTCCTGTGTGCTTCTGCCTCTGCTTCCAAGCTCACCAGTGTGTTGTGGGAGGTCTCTACTAGCTGTTCCAGCCCATAGTCCTCTCTCAACTTTTGTAGCCCTCACCACTCAAAGTATGGTCCCTGGACCAGCAGCCCTGGCATCCCCTGGGAGCTTGGAAGAAAGGCAGAATCTGGAGCCCCCACTGCAGACCCACTGAGTCAGAACCTGCATTTGAACTAGATCCTCTGATGATTTGAGCACACATGAAAGTTTGAGAAGCACCGCTGTGTACTAGTGGGCCTCAAATCAGGCAGTGGATCAGAATCACTTAGCGAGCTTCATTTATTTATAACATACATTTAAAATAATACATGCATGTGGTAAAATTACAAACTGAGTTTATACAGAAGGAGTGAAAAAAGTAAGTCTCGGGCCGGCCCGGTGGCGCACTGGATAGTGCGCCGCTTGGGAAGCGCGGCGGCGCTCCCGTCCGAGGGTTCGGATCCCACATAGAGCCCGGTGCCCGCTCCCTGGCTGAGCAGGGCGCGGGAGCAACGCCGAGGGTTGCGATCCCGTTGCTGGTCCCGGTCCGGTGC
>NW_007730776.1:28280-31343 GCF_000696425.1 Galeopterus variegatus | reverse complement strand
GGGGGGGGGGGCCTGGGGGGGGCGGACAACAGCGGCAAACAGGAAAAAAAAAAAAAAAAAAAAAAAAAAAAAAAAAAAGTAAGTCTCCCTTCCACTTCAGTTCCTCACATTTCTTCCCCAGAGGCGATCTTTCTCAATGTTTCTTGGGTGCTCTTCCCTGTTCTGTGCGTACACAAGCACGTATGTATATACACGTGTACTGCACAGGTTGATGTGTGCACTTTCTGCTCAACAGTATATTTTGGAGATTATTTCAGCATATGTAGATCTGCCCAATGTTCTTTTTAATGACTGCAAAGTAGTCATCTATCATTGTAGAGTTGTAATATGTATGTAATTTATTTACATTACAACCATGAAAGGATATTATGTTACCCATTACAATGAATGCTATTTTTTTGCAGCTGGCCAATACCAGGATCTGAACCCATGACCTTGTGTTACAAGGCTGTGCTCTAACCAATTTAAGTAGAGTTTTGAATGTTGATGTGCTAATGTCTGAGGGATTTAAAAATTGCTGATTAAAAGAGTATGTGCATTTTAAAGTGGTAAGAGATAGTACCAAAATCCCCTCTAAAAAGTAGTACCAACTTACATTCTTGTGGAGCTTTATAAAACACAGTTTGTGGCTATTCTTTACTTCTCAGGAGAACTCTGTGGGTGGGACCCAGGAATCTGTTTTTTTTTTTTTTTTTTTTTTTGGTGATTATGAGACAAGAAGTCTGCAAAATGGAATGAGGAACCCCTTGATCCCTAAGCTACTGTTCCTCTTGGGCTGCCTTGAATTGCTATTTAATTTTTTTTTTTTATTGGCAGCTGATCAGTACAGGGATTGAACCTTGGACCTGGGTCTTATCAGCAACCAACTGAGCCAAGCAGCCAGCCAGCTCTTTGTCTTCTTATGTGACTGTTCATCTCCTCACCATGGTGAACGGTTCCTCAAGTCAGGCCTGGGGAGCTCTGCCTCTTTGTATTCTCGCCCGCACAGTCTCTATATAACAGTGTTTGTCCGTGATGAGGCTTTGGAAGAGTGTTTGTGGTTCATTGGATGATTTTGTGTTTTTAGTTCCATGGATCAAACACAGAGGAGAATCCTGGGCCATCCCGTTTCCGTCCCTACATCCCAGCCCAAGAAGAAAAGGACATCGATGATATCTTTCTTTTTCAAGGTTTGACACAAAATGTTATGGATGAACGTCCCTTCCCCATGGCCGTTCTGTAAGACGCGCGCCTGCCTCGTCTGTGGTTAGTTAGACCTGCTCCAGCGAGGTTCCTCTTCTGAACAATATTTGGTGACAGACTTTTAACATGGGTAGAACGTTTATAGGATGACAAGATCAGTTGAGAAGAATTTAACTTGCTGCTTACTCAATAATAAAAATATGGAATGAACTATGATAAATATTCAGAAATAATAATGAGGCTTGGGAATTACCAAAACTCATTGATAGCACAGCGGAGACAGTGGATCTGGATCCAATCTCCCTCTACCCCTTACTAAAGATGCTGGGGAGGTGGCTTTTGTCTTTGATCTTGTCAGGCTCTTTCATCATCTTGGTTCTGATCTAGCAGGTGTTGCCTGTCCTGTGTCTTGTAGAACACCAGGGCCTTCTGGGCATCAGAGCTCATGTGCTCACTACAGAGGCAGCCCAGCTGTTACCCAGCCATTACGTAGTTTAGTCCTTGAAGTACAGGTTTCTACATCAGACACACAGTGTTTCCCAATTTGTATTACTTATGCATTTCTCTTCCTAATTTTAATTGCTCAGATGCATGCCATTCTGGGGTTGAGATCACCTTCAAGTGCCCTAAAACATGTGCAGATGTGCACTAGATGTTTGCAGATGTGTTTTGCTAATTGTGTCAAATGTTATGGGGAGGTTGAGTAAGAAGACTACTGAGATCTGACCCTTGAAATTAGCCATATGACGCAGTGGGGATGGGAGGACATCACCCTGACTGCAGAGGGTTCAAGAGAGAATGGCAGGAAAGGAATTGGAGAAAACAAGTGTAGATGTGTCTTTCAGCATGTTTAGCTACAAAGCAGAGCAGAAGAATGGGAAGGAGCTGGAGGAGGAAGAAGGGTCAAGGGAATTCTTTTTTTCCAGGATGGGAGGAATAACAGCATACCTTTCACTGTGAAAGAATCCATATTCTCAGCTCACTCTGACAGTTATAAAGTGTAACACACCCATAACTGGTGTAGAACATCTCCTCCCATGACTCCCCCAAACTACCTCAACACCAGCCCTGAATTAGTTTCTTTCCCCTCTTTTCTCTTTCTCCATGATTTCTTCATGATATAGATCAAACTCATTTCCAACAAAAATCAGGCATCTTCAGTTGGAGAGAGAAGGGGTAAACCTGAGCAGGTGATCACAGGATTTTCTTTAGAGGGAGGGACTGAGGTTGGGGCTGGGTATGACTCTGAACACCCCCAAATTAATACATTTTTGACCCACCACCCAGGTGTCTTGGAAACTGAGGTCTCAGAAGCGGGAGCCTTCGAAGAGTGTGTTTTCAATCTTGGCAGAAAGAGCCCGGGACCCCAATGCTAAAAAGCGCCACATGGCAATGAGAATCCTGGGAACCATGGCCTGTGAAGCCCCCGACAAGGTTGGGAAAGGAAGGTGGAGCTCAGCCAACCTTCCCAACTCTCCATGGTGTGGAGTCCTCAGGGCTGGGATATCGTACCTTATGTACTAATTATCTATTGCTGTGTAACAAATCACTGAAGACTTAGCAGTTTAGAGCAACACTTGTTTATTATCCCACAGTTTCTATGGTCAAGAGTCCAGATACAGCTTAGCTGGGTCCTCTGCTCAGGATCTCCTCAGGCTGTAGTCAAGGGTCGGCCAGGTTGCATTCCTTTCTGAAGCTCAGGGTCCTCGTCCAAGCTTACGTGGTTGTTGGCAGAATTCAGTTCCTTCCAGGTGTAAGACTGAGGTTCCTGTTTTCTTGCTGGCTGTCTGCTGGGGGCCTCTCCCAGTACCTACAGGCCGCCCTCTCCAAACATGGCAGCTGACTTCTTCAAGGCCAGCAGGAAAGTGTCACTCTCTCCGA
>NW_007730776.1:18417-27536 GCF_000696425.1 Galeopterus variegatus | reverse complement strand
TAGGGTCATTTTAGGGTCATCACACTTCAGCACCGTCAGCCACGGGAAACAGCTGCAGGCACGATTAACACACAGCTGGACATCACCCTCCTTGGTGAATTTAAGTGATTTTCTAATCATTTATGCTTGTTTAGTAAAAGATGTTTTTCCCACCTCCTCCTTTAGCATCTGCCAACTTCGGTGACCACTTCACCTCCTCTCCGCCATAAAGGTGCCTAGTACTCCCCAGGCCCTCTGATCATCCAGGTTCCCCACCCTCCTTGAAGTGCCTACCCAGCCTTATCTCCCATAGGCCACACTGCTGATTCTCCTTCCAAGACTAAGTTGGGCTCCTGGGTTGGGTTCATAGAAGCATTTGCATTTTGATGAGCATTGTTGCAGCAGATCCTGAAGAAAGCATGTTCTCTTAGTTCAAGTCCTTGATTATTGATAGATTAAAAGTAAAGTTGCTTTTCAACTCATGGGGAGCAATTCCTGTGCTACTAATGCTTTTTGAATCTTGGTAACAGGTGAGGAAGTATAAGAAAGTTGTCCTGGACCTGCTGGTGCATGGATTGTGTGACCCCATGAGTTCTGAAGTCATCCACGAGAGTATGAAGACTCTGACCATCATCCTGGGAAAGATCCAGGGGAAAAGTCTGGGCTCTTTCTTCATAGACATCACCCTTCAGACCAGGACTTTATTAGATGATGTAAGTGAGACAACTCAGAACAATTCTGGGTTATTGAAATCAAAGTGGGATTGGAAACATGAGCCCCAAGTGGTTTGTTGCTCGGGGAACAAGGTCTCTATTATTTACTTGTTTATTAACTAATCTCATTGAGAGACTAGTACTGTGCTGGGAGTTATGGAGGACATAGAAAGATGTGTAGGATTCCATCACTACCCCACAAGTTTTCATTTTAATAGAGAAGAGAATATATGCACATGGAAAATGATGATGATGATGGTGATGCCAACAGGTCATCAGTGTGATCTTATAAATGTAACAATAACAATAGTTTGAGCACTTACTGTGTGCCAGGCAATTTACATGGATTATCTCATTTAATCTTCACAATAACCCTGTGAGAAAGGCACTGTAATTATGTTTCCTATACAGATGAGGAAAGCAAGGCACAGAAAGGTTAGAACTTGCCCAAAGTTCACAGAGTCAGTACGTGGATATGAAACCAGGCCCTCTGACAGTAGGGACTGTACTCTTAACCACCAGATGACAAGACAGGCAAAGCAAACATGCATCGGTACACTGTTCAACCCAAAACTAAGAGGAGCTGAGATGCCCAACAGGCTAGCTAACAAGTTAGCCAGACACAGTTAACCACAGTACCTCTCTCTCTCTGAAGGATGAGACCTATAGAACAGGGAGCAGACCTTTCATTTACCCCCAGAGCAATCCTCTTCAGTTCCCCACACCCTAACCCTCCACGGAGCAACCCAGCGAAAGCCAGATGTGCCGGCACCTCATGCAGGGAAGGAAGACCTTAAGGTTGTGAAACATGGTGCTTCTGTGGGAGCTGCTGGCACATTGGTCCCTCCTTCCTGCAGTGACAGAGATTTTTTGCTTTGATGCAATCCAGTCTTCTCTGGGGATGGGAGAGGAAGTTTTCTACTTCACCATGCTGTAGTGGAAGCAGATGTCCCGAGGGAGATGTCTCCAAATCTCTCTGAAGGTGCCATCTGAACCTCCAGGGTTTGTTTACCATTCAACTGTTTTTTAAACCCAGGTTGCCTGTAACTTTTGATCAGAAAGCCCTGGCCCTGTGAAAACGCGGAAGTTCTTATGTGTAGTTGTTTCCTGACAGTCTCTTCACTACCTGCTGTACGCTGTGCTCGCCTGTGTGTGTGCTCCCCACTTAGATGACTGTCAGGCTCCTAGGGGGACAGACACCTGTTTTACACATCTCTGTACGTCTCACAGCATCAGGGTAGGGCTTTGGATGAAGTAAGTTCTCAATAAGTGTTAGTTGAATTGGATTAAATACACACACATGCACACCTGCCAATGTGTGCACACCTACACACACACACACACACAAAAATGAAGAAAACACTGCAACCCTGTGACAATTTCTGTTTGTGTCACATGAGCTTTCAAAATATTTTTAAATACTTTACAAAGTGATCAGTGTCCTCAGTCCCAGTGAGCCTCCGTGACCCCCAGTTCTAGGTGCTCCTGGCCACCTGAAGAGGCCCACCCACCCCCGTTCCCTCTCATTAACCTGGAGCTGAACAGGACCATGAAACATTGATATAAAAATCCATAAACCAAGAGTCAGGAGACTGGGTTACCACACTGGTTCTCTGTTAGCTGACTGTGTGACTCTGGGCAAGTCACTGAAATGCCCTGGGCCTTGGTCTCCTCACCTGGAAAGGGAGATACTCAGGCCAAACAGCTCACTTTGGAGAGGAAGAGAGGGCTGAGCCCCCTACATGTGCTCAGGGACAAACCAACCAATCAGTTTAAAAGAAGCGAGAGTTGGGAGGGTGTTGAGGGAAGAAACATGACTATTTTCACGATAGATGGGAGAAACTCAGACAAACTGTAGAGAGGTGACCTGGCGAAAAAG
This sequence comes from Galeopterus variegatus, assembly GCF_000696425.1. Taxonomy (NCBI): domain Eukaryota; kingdom Metazoa; phylum Chordata; class Mammalia; order Dermoptera; family Cynocephalidae; genus Galeopterus; species Galeopterus variegatus. The sequence continues at coordinate 24,965 of NW_007730776.1, read as the reverse complement.
CTGGGAGTAATAAACAGGACACTGGTCAAATGAATTATGATGCAGAAGAGGAAAAAAGAAATGAAAAGAAAAAAGAATAAAATTGTTTACCATTCAACTGTTTTTTAAACCCAGGTTGCCTGTAACTTTTGATCAGAAAGCCCTGGCCCTGTGAAAACGCGGAAGTTCTTATGTGTAGTTGTTTCCTGACAGTCTCTTCACTACCTGCTGTACGCTGTGCTCGCCTGTGTGTGTGCTCCCCACTTAGATGACTGTCAGGCTCCTAGGGGGACAGACACCTGTTTTACACATCTCTGTACGTCTCACAGCATCAGGGTAGGGCTTTGGATGAAGTAAGTTCTCAATAAGTGTTAGTTGAATTGGATTAAATACACACACATGCACACCTGCCAATGTGTGCACACCTACACACACACACACACACAAAAATGAAGAAAACACTGCAACCCTGTGACAATTTCTGTTTGTGTCACATGAGCTTTCAAAATATTTTTAAATACTTTACAAAGTGATCAGTGTCCTCAGTCCCAGTGAGCCTCCGTGACCCCCAGTTCTAGGTGCTCCTGGCCACCTGAAGAGGCCCACCCACCCCCGTTCCCTCTCATTAACCTGGAGCTGAACAGGACCATGAAACATTGATATAAAAATCCATAAACCAAGAGTCAGGAGACTGGGTTACCACACTGGTTCTCTGTTAGCTGACTGTGTGACTCTGGGCAAGTCACTGAAATGCCCTGGGCCTTGGTCTCCTCACCTGGAAAGGGAGATACTCAGGCCAAACAGCTCACTTTGGAGAGGAAGAGAGGGCTGAGCCCCCTACATGTGCTCAGGGACAAACCAACCAATCAGTTTAAAAGAAGCGAGAGTTGGGAGGGTGTTGAGGGAAGAAACATGACTATTTTCACGATAGATGGGAGAAACTCAGACAAACTGTAGAGAGGTGACCTGGCGAAAAAGCTGGGAGTAATAAACAGGACACTGGTCAAATGAATTATGATGCAGAAGAGGAAAAAAGAAATGAAAAGAAAAAAGAATAAAAACTCCTTTAGGTATTGACATAGAAAGAGCTCCTAGACAGAATGTTCGATGGGAAAATCAAGGTGGATAACAGCAGTGTGCTTCCACTTAGGCCGAAAAGAGAGGACTATGTGACAGACATTCTCTTTTCTAATTTTCTGGAGGGATATACACAAAACCTATAACTTTGTCAGCATGTGGGGAGCAAAATTTGGTGGCGGGTGGAGAGGAGTAAGAAAGAGATTTCTATAAACGTTCTCGGCAATTTTGAGCCATATAAATGTATCCCATCTCCAAAATATTAAATGATTAACAAAAAAGCTGGAAAGCTGGGAGAAACACTAGTGATTCCCCAGGTTAATTGTCTTGTCTGCTGGGGAAGAGGGTCACTGAAGACCTCAGGCCCTCTCTATTCCATTAAATGATTAACAAAAAAGCTGGAAAGCTGGGAGAAACACTAGTGATTCCCCAGGTTAATCGTCTTGTCTGCTGGGGAAGAGGGTCACTGAAGACCTCAGGCCCTCTCTATTCTGTCCCTACCCACCCAGCTAAGTGCTTTAGGCTGGACCTGATGGCTGGCCCTGTAATATACATCTGAGAGCAATGGCTGTGATGGGTTCTGATGCAGTTGCCTTTGGTATGACCTGGCTTCGTTGTTGTTTTGTTGATGGGGATCCACAGGAGAACGACGGTCTGAGATACTTGGCCTTTGTTTTGTTTGGGCAATTGGCTGCCTTTGCTGGACGGAAATGGAAGAAATTTTTCACCCGTCAGGTTAAGCAGACGCAAGAGTCTTTTCTGATCCACTTACAGGATAGAAATCCCCAAGTTGCCAAGGTAAGACTGTGACTCTCCAACCAACCACATGAAGTCTCCGTGTTCTTCATGAGGGGAGTTGTGATGCAGCCCTGTTGGGTCGAGTTGCCAAACCTTGTGTTTCTGCCAGTGCAGTTCTGGGTACTTAGCAGCGTATCCATGTGAATCCTGGAAAAGGCACCTCCTCGATGTGTAATCTATCTCTGAGCAAGAGTATTGGCTCCTGCCTCACCTGCCCAAACCTAGTGTCTGGCACTGCTAGATAAGCTGAGGTTAATGGAGGGTGGGGTCAGAGAGGCGCAGGTGTAATCAGTGGGGCAACAGCCCACATAATGAGGACAGTTATTCATGCCCAATTAGCTTTTTTCACTGCTATAGATTTGCCACCCCAGCTTCTCAATTCCCTATGTAACTTTTGTTTTCTTCTTGGAGAAATTGTGTCTTAAAAGGGTTAGATCAACATTAGGCCTGCTTTGGAGTGGGACTGGGTGAATGTTTCAAAACCATTGGGAGCAAAGGATTCTTCCAAACCACTTATTTTCTTTAGAGTTAGAAGGGGAAAGAGAGAGATTGAATTTATGAATACAGTACTACCTCTGATAGAATAATAAGGGATGTGGTAAACTATAGAGCTATGCCCTCCCCATCGGCTCCCAAATTTTAGACATGGCCATTTTATAAGCATACATCCTTTAACGTTCAAGTTTTCAAACTACCAGGAAGTTACTTTCACACTCTCAGTGGCCCCCTTGACCACAGATTGGGTACAGTCCTCTGGGATAGCCTTCCTTGCTTGGAATTATAGAACTTTCTAATATTTGACAATAAGATAGTAATATTTTTCTCAGGCTTGCAAAACAGCTTTTCGAGCCTGTTCTCCTTATCTGAAGCTAAGGAAGGAACACAGCTTCCAGAGTGAAGAAGATCAAAGAAACCCTAAACTCTGCCGGCAGCTGGTGAGTGAGCTGGAGTAAGAGAGGATTCTCTTGGGGTCCCTGCCCTCCTGGTGTTTAACACAGAAAGTGGCCAAGCACACCAGGGAGTTACTCCCTGTAGCAAGGGAGCCCCAAATCTGAGAGGGCATTCACATAGTGCTTACCTATTTCAAAGAAATCACCCAGAGGTCCAGCAGGTAGAGATATGTGTTTATTAGACTTACGAGAGACACCAATGGTGGCTGGTTGATAAGAAGTCTGCACCACCACAGACTTCACAGACCACAGAGTGCACACAGCAGTTACATAGTCAACAGATCAAGGCGAGAATGCAAGTCATCTTCGCATGCAGGCCCTCAACCAGCTAATGTAAATCATTCTCACATACTGTCCTGCTTCTTCCAGCATGCTGTCTATCTAAAGGGGATGTGCCTTGCCTGGGGCAACCACCTTGGCTAGGGGCAGACCTCCCCAGGGAGGAGCGAGAGGAACTCTGGTGTGCAAGAGTCGTGGGAATAGGGCTATGTCCAGCATCTACCCTACACTCCCTATAAAACGACTCAGGCCAAATGCATTTCAAGTGTAACTTACCTGTAATGCTATGTAAGTGGTGAAACACTATGCACAAAATGTATTGGCAGTTTCAGTCCAGGTCATTAGCTGAACATGGGTGACCAGCCTCTGCCTCTTCCGATTGCTTATACTTGTGCCCTGCGTTGACAACTGTCTACTCGTTATGTAGTCAAGGAGGTTTACTGAATCCCTCCCTCACATGTACCTTTGCTAATTTCTTTCAGAGCCACTATCATCCAGAGCTTCTGCAGTTCTTCTACGCAAATAAAATTCTGTGAGCACAGAGCAGCAGGCAGATGGTCCCACATGAGCACGTTGCTGGGGGACTCGTGTTCCCCTGTTTGTTCTCATTGAATGTCTCTTTTGCTTGCCTCTTGTGATTTTAATAAAAAGAGGATGTTAGGAGAGCAATTGATGGCAGAAATAATACCATGGAATTGTATAATTACTTCCATTGTAAAATTCTAAATCGCTTTTACATATCTTATTTCCTCTTCGTACAAATTTGATGAGAAGGTACATACTTTCTTTAAAATGTTTCATGTATGTGAAGATTCAGTGCTTATTTCTCATCTTTTTTCTTTTCTCTTTTTTTTTTTTTTCCTTTTTGTCTTTTTTCGTGACCGTTAACGGGATCGCAACCCTCGGTGTCGTGCCCGCACCACGCTCAGCCAGTGAGCAGACCGGTCTCTATATGGGATCCGAACCCTCGGCGGGAGCGCCGCCACACTCCCAAGCGCCACACTCTACCGAGTGTGCCACCGGGCTGGCCCTCTCATCTTTTTTCTTAAGTTCATCTCTGTCATTTATCTTTTATTTTTAACGTTTAATTTCTGAGGCTTAGGAGAATAACTATTACCTTAAGTTTTTAAAAAAATGTATTTGCTTGTGATACTTTGCTTAAAGATACTTAAGACTTGGCCAAGATACCAAGAAGGTGGCTTGCAGGGTATCTTTAGCTTCTCATAATTTTAAACAGTCATCACCTCCAAGATCATCCTAAGCAAGAAATAATAAAGAGAAAAAAAATCTACAAAGCATGTGTTGAAATTCTTAGGCTGATGATAACTTATGGAATAATAATAGTAACATTTATTGAGAATGTTTGATTTATGGGGCACTAACACTTTTTGCAAGTATTATTTAATACTCACAACAACCCTATGAAAGAGGTAATATTATTACATCATTTTATAGAAGAAAAACTAAGGCACAGGGAAATTAAGTAATTTGACCAAGATAACTAGGTAAATGGGGAGCCAGAATTCAAACCCATGTGGTTCGACTTCCAGAGCCCACACTCAGTTACTGTGTATGACCATTTTTAGTCCATTCCCTACTGCACGGTCCTACAGTCCAATCACCTCTTCAAGGATCCACCCTTCAGTTATCATAATAGGATTTCCCACCCTCTTAAGAGTCACAGTGGGAGCTAAGTTTCTAAAACATAAAACTTGGGAGACAATTCAAGGTTCAATGAATTTTGGGAGGACATAATTCCATCCACTACAATCACCAAGGATGGAAAACACAATAGGGTCATAAAAGCTACAGAAGGATGGATCTTAAATGGCATTCTGAGAACCAACAGCCCAGTTTTCTTCCCTAGCTCCCAGAGACAGGGCTGTGTAACACAGATGAGAGGGTGAGGAGTGTCCCAGGAGAGACAGAGATATGGGAGATGGCAGAGGGGTAGCAGGTGCCTGTCATGAATGGGTTTCCCTTCTTCCTGGGTGCATGACAGCAGGAACTCTTAGGAGTGACACAGGCTCAGGAGCAGGTGGTAGGATGGTTCTGAGCTGTGAGCCCTTCCCTCCCCAGATGTTGGTTTGTTGGAAACTGTGCTGCAAGCTTGGTTTAGAGTCTGCTGCGGTTCTATTAAGTGATCATTGAGTGGCATAAGAAAGGGACTGCATTTTTCTGGCACTCCAAAAGGCAGAGATAGGGCGAGGTGGGTGGGGTTATGTTTTCTAGAGTAGAAACATTTCTGCAGTTAATGTCCCTTAGTTGATTAAAATTGTGGAAGATGGGGCCAGACTGGTGGCGCACTGCTACAGTGCGCCGCTTGGGAAGCGCAGCGGCGCTCCTGCCGAGGGTTCGGATCCCACATACAGACCGGTTCCCGCTCACTGGCTGAGCAAGGGGCGGGCGCAGCGCCGAGGGCTGCAATCCCGTTGCCGGTCCCGGTCCAGTACGGGCGCGACACTGAGGGTTGCAGTCCGTTGCCGGACACGAAAAAAAAAAAAAAAAAAAAAAAAAAAAAATTGTGGAAGATGCTGTTGGATTATTTGACTTTAAGATTCCATGGTAGCCTCTTACTTTGATGGCCCCTAATGAATCACACTTCCTGATATTCATACCCTTGTATAGACTCCTCCCCTTGAATCTGGACTTTGTGACCTGTTTTAGCCATTAGAATGTGACGGAAGTGCCACTGTGCTGGTTATAGAAGCCCTGGCAGCTTCCTCTTTTGCACTCTGGGGAAAGCCAGCCACCCCAGAAGAAGACAAACTACCAAGAGCAAAAAAGATAGTCTGAAATCCCCATGTGGAGGACAGCCGAGGAACCCAGGACACAGCAAAGGCTGCGGCTCAGACACACGTCACATGTTGGCCACTGCATCCAAAGCCCAGTCTCTCAAGCTACTCCAGCTGACAGCCCGAGAAAAAGAGATGCACTCTCTCTGTCAAGCTCGTCCCCGCCGCAGAATCTCGAACAAGTGATCAAGTAATTGTTCAATTGTTTACTTTTGGGATAGTGTGTCACAGTGCAATTAGAAAAGACTCATTAATTTTGTCATTTTGGCCAGTTTTGTTTTGCTCTGAAGTGCTCTGAGTTTAAACTACATTTCTAGAAAGTTGTGCTACCGTGGAATTCAGTGGTGAGATCAAGGGGCCGTGCCTTGTTTTTCTTTGTGTATCACAGGGCCTAACACATAGCAGATGATTAAGGAACGTTTGCGGAATGACCAGATGGCTCCAGACTGTAGTAGGAATAAAGTCCATAGTCTAGTCTGCCATTCTGGGCTCTCAACCACAGGCTCAGATCCTTCTTTTTCAGCTTTTTCGCCTGTTACTCTCTTTGCTTTGGCCAAGTCTGCCTCCTCTGTCTTCCCTAAACACTAGCGGGCTCTTGCACCCCCCACCTTTGCTCAGTCTGTCCTTTCTGCATAGAATCCCCCCCCCCCCCCCCCCCCCCCCCCCCCCC
>NW_007730776.1:15645-17853 GCF_000696425.1 Galeopterus variegatus | reverse complement strand
GCCTAGAATCCCCCCCCCCCCGCCTACCCACCCATGCACATTCGCGTGTACTCTCTTGCACACACACACTTCACACGTACGTCTTATCTATACTCCAAGGTCTAGGTCAAATGCCTGATCTCCTCAGTATTATCTTAACTTGTCTTATCTCACATGAAAGTTTTTTTTTTTTTTTAACCCATATGTCTTTTTCTTTTTTCCTGTTAGATTCAAGCCACTGAAGGCAGGACCCTATCTTGCAAATCTTTGTACTCAGAAGGTGCTCAGTAAGTAAATGGTGATCAGGGAGGAACAAAGTCAGAAAGCCATCTGAAGCTATTACTCCTTCTTGGAAGGAGCCTGTTTTGATAAATGAAGGTCATTTCACTCCTTATAACAAATCTACATGTTACTTTTATGCTTATGTATTTAAGGTTTCCCCTTCCCCATAAGATGCCTGTTAGTTTGAATGCCAACCTAAAGGTAATGCTTCGACATTTCTTACTTTTGAACATTAGAGAGCAGCAGAATGAAAGAAAGAAAACAGATGTTCGTGTGCTCCCACGCTCAGTGCTCAGGGCAGAGCTCTGCACAAAACTGGGTCCCTGCTTTTAGGCTGCTCAGGAAATGGGTCTTTCTTAAAGGGATGGGAGAGGGGAGAGGAAAAGACAGCAGGAGGCTGAGAATCTAACAGGTGTGATCGCTGCTGATAATCAATGTAAACAGAAGCCTGTGGAATCCCAGTCAATTAATTGGGGAAATTCTTCACACATTATAGAAAATACTAGAGTATGTTTTCAAAGGAGAGAAACAACAGCTGTGTAGGGTAGATAGTGTTGTAAATTAGGCAGCTACATATTTCTGCATTTTCCAAATTTTCCGCAATGAGCGTGTATTACTTCTGTAATCATAAAACACATGCAGAAAGTGCCTTTGTAAAATGAAAAAATGCCCTGAGTGATATGCTCTGGAAAGCCTGGAATGTTTATCATTTACTCTCAGTAGTACGTGTTTGCCTTTGTCCCTTAGTGACATTTTTGTTTTAACCTGTTGGTGATGTAACTTGGTGATAACAAACAAAATGGCTTATGGTTGATTACCACTTTATTCATGTTAGTTGATTTATATTATCTCAGTCTGTCCATAATAGATTAGGTCTTTTGTTCCTGTATTTACGTGTTAAATGTTCTTAGCCAAACCTTGGGTTCTAGATAAACCCAACACATCTCTATTTACCAAGAAGAGATGGTTTCATATGCAAAGGTCACTTTTATTTACTAAGCATAGACTGCCAAGCCAGACTTTTCAGATTCTTTATAATATACACCAACCTGTAGTTTCCCTTGGCTCTTTCTAAATTCCCCCTTCCTGTAAGACTTCTCTCAACAGTTCCTTGTTTCTATCCACCATTCCCTGGGCTGATTCCAAATGCCTACTTCTGCAGAGGTAGAGTGGACAGCTGGGAGGATGGGGCCTGGCTCTGCCACTTATCTGTGATTGTGGGCAAGTCAGTGCACCAAGCCTCAGTTTGCTGATCTGTAAAATGGAAACAATAACCCAACTCAGAGTGGCTGGGCTACAAAGTTTCAATGAGGTACCTCTGAGCACTTGGCACCGTGCTTGACACATGGTAGGTACACAGGAAATGTTAGTTATTTGTGTTCCTCACTTCCAAACAGCTCTCCAGACATTATTTCTTCTCTTCTCGAAGCTATTGAGATCTTCAGAGAGCTCTGTTCTGGCTCGTCTTATGGTAATTTGAGTGTTAGCTTGGTCCTCTGGCCCTAGGGGCAGCCTCTGTATTCTACTGCTCACCAGTTCTCCAAGGATGTAGCTTTGAGCCTTGCCTGTCATGAGTGTTCAGTAAAGGTTGGTTGAATTCATTGAATTGCAAATGCTGGCACCATGACCAAGCGTGTGTCTGCCACTTGATAGGTTTGGAACTTTAATAAAATAAGAATCATAACTGAATGAGAATAGCAGGTTGTTCTTCCCCATTTTGGTCCTTGTTGGGGTGTTGTGGATGCTCAGAACAGAAGCGATGCCTTTTTACGCTCTCAGAATGGCTTCAGTGGGCCCTGTCCATTCCATCCTAACATTCTGAACAGCTCCATTAATGATTCTGTATTGTATCTTTCAGGCAATCTCTTGTTAATAATTAATACCCCACCTTCTGTTTCCGGGTATGACTATTGTAATCCTGTTCCTTTCAAGCTAATGAATTTCGTA
>NW_007730776.1:0-15342 GCF_000696425.1 Galeopterus variegatus | reverse complement strand
ACCTTCTGTTTCCGGGTATGACTATTGTAATCCTGTTCCTTTCAAGCTAATGAATTTCGTATAGCAGTTTGTAAATGTTAAGCAGGTAATGGCCCAAATGTCTCCCTGCAAGAAGAAAATGTTTTTCAGAAATGTAGATCAGAGTGAAAAAGAAACGTAGATCAGAGTGAAAGTGTCATTTCCTAAGCCACACTGCTAGAGGCACATGCCTCTGCGACAGCAAAAATGCCATCAGGAATCCAGAGCTTTTCAGCATACCTGCCTGACTGCATCAGCAGAAGCGACCTCCTGCTGGAAAAGGAGAGAAGCTCAATTCTCCAATATGATATCATGTACGCTGAAAGGACACTAGATGTGGTGTCCAAAGACCTGGCTTTAGACTCTGACTTACTAGCTGGTGATCTTGAGCAAATCATGAAAGCTCTCAGAGCCTCAGTTTCTCCTTCTGTAAAATGGGGGTAAAACCTATTGCACAAGATGATCAAATGAGACAGTCTGTGTAAACCGTGAAATTTTACTCCAAAGTGCAGTGCTCTTATTTGCGTGGTAGCCACTCATTATTGGAGCCTGTTTATCCAAGGGGAAGGGTGGAAAGAATGAAATAGAATATTAACACAGACCCGGATTCAAAACCAACAAATAATCAGTGTGTCAAAATATTAAAAATATAAAAACAGTAAAATTAAGTGTGATACATTGTTTTACATAAGGAGGCTTTTCCAGATAAGTACCCTTGTTACATGTGAAATAGGATTCAGTTTACAAGTCTGACATGTATCTATTTTGCACAATTTAGTTACACCCAAACCTTTTTGGTATGATAGGAATATTAGGCCTCGTGGCTGGCTTAACATCAGCACAACCAGGTTAAGCAACTTTCCCCCCTTCTCCCACTCCCCTTTCCCTTTTCTGCTCAAGGGAACTGAGCAGCGAAATTCTCCTGGGAAGGGGTAAACATGACCATTATCATCAAAGGAACTGTGGGAGCAGGCTTCGGGCTGGAGTGCTTTGCACTGATGTAGTAATGACACTAATTAGAAGCCTATGCCCTAACCAACCAGGTCTTAGCAGACTACAAGGGCTGTGTCACCTTGCATACCACTGATTTCGAAGTTGCCCATTACTCTGCCAGAACCCTCCAACAAAGGCTTATGAACCCCTGCTTTCCTTTGGGGGAGCTGATCTGATTCAGTCTCTCCTGCACGTTGGTGGAGTAAAGGCTTTTGGCTGAAATAGCGCCTGGCTCGGGTCTCTCTCTCTCTCTCCCTTTTCTCCATCTCACCGAACTTAACAAGGAAGAGTAACATTCAGAAATTATGGAAAACCTGGCACTCTTCTTTTGAATTAATATTAGGATCAAGTTGAACTCAAAAACTGAGTCTACTAGGGAAAAATTAAAATTTAATATGTTTGGATTTAAATCTGCTAGAGTGACTATTTATTTTACCAGCCCCTCACAAGCCCAGGAACAGTAAACCCAGGAATCTACAATTTTATGACAAGTGAGAAAATCTATAACAGTGTTCAGAGTGGTGGATTAAATTAATTCAGAATTAGTGAGTTCATTTTACAGCTTAAGCAAACAAATTCAATTTCCTAAATAAAATTTTTATGACTTAAGGGAACAAACACAGTTTCCTGTATTAAACACAGTTTACTTACTTAGATGGTTAAACTGTTCTGCTTATTAAGTCTTGCTTCTTCCAATTAAGTATTGGTAAACAAAGAGAGGGGATTTTATTATGAAGGTAATGGAATATGCTCAGTTAAATCTGTTTAATCTTAAAAGACCTTTGCCCTACCTGGATCTGTGTCTATACCTGGACCCAACTATTGATTAATCTCCTCACTTTTACCTTTCCCAAGAAAAGTAATGGCTGGTTCAGCATTTTGGATTTCACAAGGCTTTTCATTAAATATGATTTAAACTCACATGTCCATAAATAAGTTCTGCCTGAGAAATCAAGGCCTGTAGCTTCTGGTTTCCCCAGCATTGCTGCACGGGTGTCACAAACTAGCTGAGTGACTTTACTTCTCAGGCTGTGGGATGGGAAGGAGTCTGAGGTGGCAAGGTTGGGTCATCCTCTCTTTAAGGGGCATTCAGATCTTGTCCTCAATGCTTCTAAGTGTTTCTGGAGCTGGAGTCCTGGCGTGGCAAAGGGCAGGCAGCCTATGGCAGAGGGTTGAGCTTCAGGTCTTTTTCCACTTTCAAAGTTCCTTAGAGAAGAGAGCAGTTCGTGGTGAGTTCTTAATTAATGAAAGCAACAGTCAATAGATTTTTTTTTCATGGGTTGCCATAAAGCAATCATTAAAGATAAACAAGCATCAAACAAACATACTGACAAACCTCTTGCCTCTTCTTTAGTTCAGTCCCCTACTTTGCCCTTTCTGGCTCTCCTCTGGCTCCACTGGGTGGAATAAATACAGCATATGTGATATGTGAGGTCTTGCAGAAAGGGGTGGTGGGCAAGACATTGTAGGTGTTTTTTTTGTAAGGGAGGGTTTGGCTAGGATGGGATTTCTTGCTGGGCATGTGTGGTGAAGTGGTGGAAATCATATCTCACCTCCATGCTTAACCCCTCCCTCCCATGGTGAACACAGCCACCCCAGGGGACTATTAAATGTAGCACTTTCACTTGAAGTAAGCTCTGTTAGGTGAAGATTTATTTTTCAGGCGAGTCTTCATGCTGTTCTGCTAGGTTATTAACTATATCCCAGAGCCTGTTACAGCAGGTTTGAAGGCTGCCTGGAGAACTCCAAGTACCTCATGCTGCCCTGCCCTTTCTAGAACAATTTAATATCATAAGTTGTATTAACATAGGCTCAGGATTTGCAAGGAAGGCAAGTGTGGCCAATTAGGACTGCTATACGCCCCCCTCCTGCCATCAGACTGTTATGTCTTACCAAGTGTGTCCATATTTCTTTGATTGACTTCAACACTGTTGGGTGCCATTGATTCCAAAAATTTGGGGAGTATATATTTGTGCGTGTGTGTGTGTGTGTTTGTGTGTGTACAGGGTGTGCTTGTGTAATGCTTCTACAGAGAGAGAAACTATTCCAAATACACACTACTTATCAAGAGACCTGTATTTCAAAGAGTGCTAGAAAATTCAATGAAGCTGCTATTAAATCACTCCATCTTACCATAACAAATAGTCCAATCTAACCAGGATTCCCCGCACCCCTTTTTTTCCCTTTTTCTTCTCTCTCTCTCTTTCTTGAGGCACAATTTGACAACTAACTTTTGGAGTCTAGGGATTTAGCCTGCTTGGATCTATAATTACATTCTTAAGAATTCAGGACACTTAGAGACTAGTCAGGCCCTTCTCATTGTTTCGATCTATTCGATAAGGCATTGTGTATAAGAACTGCTGGTCTTCCTGGGACCCCTATTTGGAAGGGCTGTCTGAAGGATTCTGCTCACGTGGCTGGCCTGGCATAAGCTAACTCCTCCGCTTCAGCTGCTGTGAAATGTTCCTTGGGAGAGAGGGGTGCCATGTGCCATTACAGCAACAGTGATGTCAGCCAGAGACAGCCTCAGCTGGATAGGGATGGGGGTATTTGTGAGGCACGCCTCACTTCTCTGTTCAGCCCTGCAGCACCCGCTTCTCATGTCCTCCTTCTAAAACTCCTGGTCACAAGGCCCACAGCCCTGGCTGTACCCCTTACAGCCCCCTCAGACCACAGATCCAGGCAGAGAGCTGCTAGTGTGGGACCCCTGCCCACAGTCAGATGGTGGCAGCAGCCCCATGTGGACCTGCTCTTCTTGGCCTGGCCTTGCTTTTTCTTTGCTACGGTCAGTGATCAATAATTCCGTATTCTATTTCCTAAGGGTCTGTATTAGTCTATTTCTGTCGTTTGTAAGAAGATGTCTGGAACTGGGTGATTTGTAAGGAGATGAAATTTATTGCTTACAGTTTCGGAGGCTGGGAAGTCCACAGTCCAAGAAGCATATCTGGTGAGAATCTTCTTTGGTGGTGGCTTTACAGCAATGCAGGGTCCCACATGGCAGAAAATGGCAGAGCAGAGAGAGAGCGCTGTGTGCATTCTCCTTTCAAAGCCCTCAGAACCATGCCCTGAACACCATTAATCTGTCAACTTATTACTCAGTGAATGGATCAATCCCTTCACTAGGCGTAGCTCTCACAGTCCAATCACCTCTTCAAGAACGCACCTTTCAATTACCATAATAGGATTTCCCACCCTCTACACTGTCACAGTGGGGACTAAGTTCTGGGGAGACATCAATCCACAGCAGGGTCCTATTCCCTCTGACCTCCAAGGAGACAGAGTTGTTGGGACATTTGCATTGTTTCCCAGGCCTCTAGTATGTGCTGTCCCATCTGGTAGCCACCAGCCACCTGTGACTATTGACCATTATCCTAAATTAAGATGCACTGTAAGTGGATAAAATACACACTGGATTTTGAACACCTAGTACAAAAAAATATATATATGAAATTCCTCAGTAGTGTTTTATATTGATTACATTTTGAAATGCCAATATTTTAGATATACTAGGTTAAATAAAAGATATTCAAAATTAATTTCCTCTGTTTCTTTTTACTATTTCTTAATATGGCTTCTAGAAAATTTTAAATTATGTTTGTGGCTCACATTATATCTCTCTCAGACAGGGTTGCCCTAGTATATGCTTAAAAAGCCAGGCAGGCTAGGAGAGATTTTTGAGCCTGAGATCCCCAGAAAGCATCTTCTCATGATGTTTACTCACTCCCTCTAAGAAGAGTCACCTTGACAGGTGTTGGGTGGGTTTGAGCTACTGCAGAGTCTCCTGCTCTGCAACTTGAGGTGTGAGCAAGCAAGGAGGGAGGAGGAGAGGGGGTGAAAAAGAAAGAGGAGTCACTGGCAGAGAAAAAATTCTTGAACTTGGATGAGGGAGTCATAGTCTTGGCTCATGGTGGCCCTCGTCAAGTGGGGGCCAGGGCTGGCAGTGCAGGAAGAGGCCTGAAAGCTCAACTAATCCATCCCTCTGCCTCTGGGGGAATATCTGGGATCTGGGGGAATATCTGGGGGGATAGAACCAGGCTGGGGCATTGCGCCCCTGCCAACAGCTCTATGCCCTTCTTCCCTTGGCTTTACCTGTTTATCTTAAATGGAGGGAGCAGAATCCATTTCAAGGCCCCCTCTGACTCTGCATCCATTATTCTATCACCTCTCACAAAGCGTAACACTTGGACATGTTCCTGTTCAGCTTGAGGGACCAATTACCCCAGTTTTCCCAGGACTGAGAGGCTTCCTGGGTCATGGGACTTTCAGTGCTAAATTGGGATAGTCCTGGGCAAATTGGTATAAGGCCAGTGGCAAAACTGGCACTGGAAACCCAGTAGAACCTGAATGGTGTGTGTTTGGGAGGGGGAGAGGGGCTCGTGTGGGAGGGATTAGTGGGGGAGTTGAGCAGTGGGGCCACGCTCTTTCTGCTTCCCTCAGCCTTCCCTGAGCAGCAGCTGTCCCTAGAATGCCAGGGGCTGCAGGGATGGGGAGAGAGCGTATAGGTCAGTATTGTAGGTGACACGTATATTCTATTCATATGCCTCTCTTAGCCCTCAGTTGCTGCATGGAGCCCACTAGACACATGCTACTGAGGCTAAGGTGTGAGGGCTGCTTAGATCTGCAGAGGGTCCCACAGCCCTCCCCACACTTTCAGTGTGAGATTACAAGAAACAGACTGTCCACTCCTGTCTCTCCTTCCCAAATAGAATCACTCTAGAATCTAGACTGTCCTAGGTAAGTGTGCAAATGGTCAATATGACTATTTTAAAAACCAGGAACTTCTCCTCTCAGCCCTGTCTCCTTAAGTAGCAAATTTTTTTCTATTCTGTTTCCCTAGTACCTGGTGGGGATAGTCCCCCATGCACATCAATTGCTGCGTGAGAAGTTTCCAGCACCACAGGCCACAGTGTCATCTAGGAGGGCACCTCCCAGGGGCTTCTTCACAGCCCCATGCCAGGCTGGCTGCTTAGGAATCACTCAGAGTGGTGGTTAAAATGGAATATTTCTGAAAATTTTGAATGAGTAGGTCAGAGGTGGGACATGGGAGTCCTGAGTGGTTGAGCTTTGCAAAGCACCCCAGGTGAGCCTGATGCACAGCCTGGTCTGGGAGCTTGAAGTGGTTCTCAGACCTGACCACACATTAGGACCACCTGCAGGAGCCTAAAAATCCACATGCCCAGGCTGCACCGCAGATCTAGGAAGTCAGACTTTCTTGGGGTAAAACCCAGCTGTCAGTATTGTTTTTTTTTTTTTCCTTTTTGTCTTTTTTACTGACCGGTAACGGGATCGCAACCCTCGGTGTTGCGCCCGCACCGCGCTCAGCCAGTGAGTGGGAACCGGTCTCCACATGGGATCCGAACCCTCAGCGGGAGCGCCGCCGGGCTCCCAAGCAGCGCACTCGCCAGTGCGCCACCGGGCCAGCCCTGTCAGTATTGTTTAATAAGCTCCCTGGGTGCTTTTAAAAGATATAAAAGTGTACTGATGAAGACAATCTGCTAAGTGAAATAAACCAGAAACAAAAGAACAAATACTGTATGATTCCACTTACATGAGGTTACTGGAGTAGTTAAGCTCAGAGAAACAGAAAGTAGAATGATGGTTGCCAGGGGCTGGAGGAGAGGGGAACGGGGAGTTAGTGATTAACGGGGACAGTTTCACTTTGGGGAGATGCAAAAGTTCTGGAGATGGATGGTGGTGATGGTTGCACAACACTGTGAATGTCCTTAGTGCCACAGAAGCGTACACTTAAAACTGGTTAAAATGGTAAATTTTAAGTTATGTATATTTTACCACAATAAAAAAGGGGGTATTGAGTGAAACTTGCCCTTCTCTTCCATGTCTCCTGGTTCTCTTCCCCAGAAAAATCACATTACCAGTTTCTTGAGTATCCTTCCAGACATAATCTATGCATTTACAAACACATTTGAATATATGTATTTCTTCCACTCAAGTGGAAACATTACACTGTTCTACATGTTGCCCTTTTTAAAAAATTTAACAATAAACCTTGGAGATATTTTCCCATCAGAACATAACAAACTGCCTCAATTAAAAAAAAATCATGGGGTTCCGTTGTATGGTTGTACAATGATTTATTTAACCAATCTCCTGCTGATGAACACGAGGATTTGCCCATCATTTGTTAGCACAAAGTATGTTGCAATAAAAATCCTTGTCATTTAATTCATGCAGAAGAATATCTATAGGGTGAATACTTAGAAGTGAAATGGTTGGGTGAAAGCATCTGTGCATTTAAAATTGAAGATATTGCCAAGTCGCTTTCCCTAGAGGCTGCACCAGCCAGTTTGTGGGAAAGTGTCTGTTTGCTCAACACGGTGAGCTATCAGCCTTTCTGATCACTGCCATTCTGGGAGTAAAAAATGGCATCTCATTACAGTTTCATTGTGCATTTTTCTTATCAGTTGTGAAATTGAGCATCTTTCTGGTGGTTTATGGATACATCAAGGTAAAGTGTTAAGCTGATAAGGGAAATAGCTTTGGGTCGGCCAACTGTGCAAGATCTCTGTCACCCTGAGCAGGAGCTCTTTACCTGCATGAAAGGACAGGCCATCTCAGATCTAGGCAGGGTGGGAGGGGTAGCAAACTGGGCAGCACTCCATTAGGTCTTCATAGTTGAGACTAGACTACCTGAGGCAAAGGGGACATCCATGCCCAGTGTGATCTACCTCACTGGCCCAGTAAGAGGAACATCTTTGGTGAGGGGTCTGCCCGGCCCTTGCTGGGTCTGGGTAGAATGTAGAAGAGCATGTTGAAGACTCCCCCCATCAGGAACCAAAGCTGGGGTAGAAGCCCAAATTATCACCTCAGAAAGGAGGGAGTCACACACTAGAATTGGGGAGCATTAACTTTGTAATTTCTCCAGGTTCCTGGAAGGGGTTAGCAATAAACTTGTCTTTCAAGCAGTGAGCAGTGAGGCGAGTGCCTGTCTGCAGGGTCCTACAGGAGAGGAGGGTCTGCTGGGACTCAGGAGCCTACTGCATGGGAGGACAAAGGACTCAGGATGTGTGTGTGGAGGGGTCAGGGGAGAGAAAGGCATGAGGCTTCCCAGCCCTGGAACCTCAGTTCCCGGATGCCTCCAGCCTCTGTCATGCACACACATCAAGGGCACTGCCCAGCCGGCCTCCACTCCAGCCAGTCAGAGGGAGGAAGCCAAAGCTGCTCGGTGACCAGAGGAGGGCAGCAGCACCCTTCTTGTCACCTTCCAAGAGTGGTTCTGCCAACCCAGAACGGTTTAGCCTTTCCAGGCCACACTTCTCACAGCAGGAAAGGCTTTGTACTTCTGCTGCAGTAGAAGAAGGTACCTCTTCACAGTGAGGCATGAAGTTTCTTTCATTCATGTTTCTAGCCCTTAAATAGGCATTTGTTGAAGTCTTTTGATGTGCTTTGCTGCCAGTCACCTAAGGGGTCACCGTGCCTTGTTATATGGGTGCAGTAGCCGCCTTGTGGAATCTCTGGCTGCAGGTGCATGTCTGGACTGTTGAGATGCACCTGCCCTGCATGCTTACCTCAGCCTGGGCTGCCCCAAGAGAAGTGCCTCTCCCTGTTTTCTCCCCCTCGCTCTCCCAGACTCCAGGCAAAGCCCCTTTCTTTCCCTTTGTGGGTGTGAGTATGTGTGTTTTATTTGGGGGGAGTAAAATTCACATACCACACAATTCATCATTTTAACCATTTTAAAGTATACAATTGAGTGATATTCAGTACATTTATAAGGTTGTGCAACCTTTTCCACTATCTAGTTCCAGAACATTTTTCTATCACCCCCAAAGGAAATTCCTTTAATAACCTTTATTCAACATAACCTTTAGTCAGTTGCTCCCCATTTCCCCTTCCCCTGGCAACCACTAATTTGCTTTCTGTGTCTATGGATTCACCTATTCTGGATATTTCATATGAATGGAATCATACAATATGTGGTCCTTTGTTCCTGGCTTCTTTTACTGAGCATAATGTTTTCAAGGTTCATCCACACTGTAGCATGCATCAGCACTTCATTCCTTTTTATGGCTGGACACTATTCCATTTCATGGATGTACTTCATTTATCCATTCAACTGTTGATGAATATTTAGGTTGTTTTCACCTTTGGCTATTGTGAATAATGGTGCTATGAACATCGGTATACAACTATTTGTTTCAGTCCCTGCTTTCAAGTCTTTTGGGTCTATGACCAGGAGTGGAATTGCTAGGCCACATGGTAAATCTATGTGCAACTCTTCGAGGGACTGCCAAACTGTTTTCCACAGTGGCTATATCATTTTATACTCCTATCAGCAATGTATAAGAACTTCAATTTCTCAGTATTTTCACCAAGATTTGTTATTTTCCATTAAAAGAATTATTATATTTATTCTAGGGGATGAATTAATATCTCATTGTGATTTTGATTTGCATTTCCCTACTGATTAATGATGTTGAGCACCTTTTCATGTGCTTGTTGGCCACCTGTATATTTTCTTTAGAAAAATGTCTATTTGAAACCTTGCCCACTTTAAAAATTAGATTGTCTTCGATTATTATGGCCCATCCCCGAAACCTCCCTCCCATAATAATCAACTACATTGTATATTGACAAAATAAAAATTAAAAAAAAAAATTAGATTGTCTTCATTGTTGAATTGTAAGAGTTCTTTATATATTCTGGACAGGAGACCCTTACTAGATATATAATTTGCAAATATTTTCTCCCATTCTTTGGACTTTTTCACTTTCTTGATAGTGTCCTTTGGCATACAAAAGTTTTTAACTTTGGTGAAGTCCAATTTATGTATTTTTTAAAATTGCTTATGCTTGGTGTTATATCTAAGAAATCATTTCTAAGTTCAAGGTATTAAAAACATTAACCCCTATGTTTTCTTCTAAGAGTTTTAGAGTTTTAGCTCTTATATTTAGAACTTTGATCCATTTTGAGTTAATTTTTTGATGCTTGGTGTTATATCTAAGAAATCATTTCTAAGTTCAAGGTATTAAAAACATTAACCCCTACGTTTTCTTCTAAGAGTTTTAGAGTTTTAGCTCTTATATTTAGAACTTTGATCCATTTTGAGTTAATTTTTTGCATATGGTATGAGGTAAGAGTCTTTATTATTTTACATGTGAGTACCCAGCTGTCCCAGCACCAAGTATTGAAGAGACTATTCTTTCCCCATTGAATGGTCTCGACCTCCTTTTTGAAAATCAGTTGATCATAGGCATGGGGCTCTGGACTCTCAGTTCTATTCCATCCCCCTTTGTTTTCAAGCCTTTCTGAACTATTTGAGATTAAGGTGCTTTCCTTCTATTTTCCAACTCCTATCACTCTTCTTTGTTACTATTCTTTATGTTTTCTTATTCACCATGTGCTTCCCTCCAAACCTTAGCCTAAGATTCTGCAATGTCAATGTCCATGTAGACAATTCTACTAATGCATTGTTAGTAGAATTGTTAAAGAATAGAACAGGCCCAGAATGGAGTAACTCATGCTAAAGTACCACATCATCAAACCAAAACATAAGTTGTTTATTGGTAAGATCTGATCTTCTGAGAAATCAGGAAAGAGCTGATAGCCAAATCCCATTAAGCCAACAAGTTTTTGCTTACCTACCCCTAAGGAAGGTGACCTTCAAATGACCAGTCATCTGTTTGTTCCTTGCTTGTGCTTTGCTCTGCTCTTTTCTGCCTATAAAACTCACCCACTCTGTTATGTTCATCAGAGCTCCTTTCTGTTTTGTAGATTGGATGCTGCCTGGTTCATGAAGTTGTTACTAAAAGACAATTAGATCTTTCAAACTCAATTTGTGGAAATTTTGTTCTTTGATAATCTGATCTCTCAATTCTTAGTCCTCCTATTCTCTCAGTTGTTAGGTCTCCTTCTCCAGTGACCCACAAGCCCCAATAGCCACCACTTTCATTGATATTCCCTTGACTTTGTCATCATTGATAACTCTACTCTCCATAATCATAGTTTCAGAAATCCCAGGCTCCAACCACCACCTCATATGTCATTAGAAAACTGAAAATTAAAACAATAAGATACCACTACACATTCATTAGAGTGGCCAAAATCCAAAACAGTGACAGCCTCAAGTGCTGCTGAGGATGAGGAGCAGCAGGGACTCTCACTCATTGCTGGTGGGAATGCTAAATGGTACAGCCACATTGGGAGACAGTTTGGCAGTTTCTTACAAAGCTAAACATAATCTTATCATATGACCCAGAAATCACACTCCTAGGTATTTATCAAAATGAATTGAAAACTCGGGCTTACACAAAAACCTTCACACAGATGTTTACAACAGCTTTATTTACAATTACCAAAAGTTTGAAGCAACTAAGATATCCTTCAAGTAGGTGTATGGATAAGCAAACTGTGGCATATCCATACAATGGAGCATTATTCAATGGTTGCAAGAAATGAGCTATCATGCCACAAAAAAGATATAGAGAGTCTTAAAAGCTTACTGCTAAGTGAAAGAAGCCAGTCTGAAAAGCCATATACTGTATGATTCCAATTATGTGATACTGTGCAAAAGCCAAAACTATGAAGATGATAAAAAGATCAGTGGTGTCCAGTGGCAAGGGGGCAGAGAGGGAGAGATGAACTGGTGGAATAGAGGATTTTTAGGGCAATGAACCTATTCTGTATGACACAGTAATGGTGGATACATGTCATTGTACCTGTCAAAACCACAGAACTGTAACCAAAGAGTGAACCCTAATATAAACCATGGAATTTAGTAAATAATAATGTATCAACATTGGTTCATCAACTATAACAAACGTAGCACACCAAAGCAAGATGTTAACAAGGGAAACTGAAGGGTGAGAGAGGGAACTACTATATATGGGAACTCTCTATACTTTGAGTTTAATTTTCTGTAAACCTAAAACTGTTCTAAGAAATAAAGTATATTAATGAAAAAAAATTTAAACCTCATCAGCAAAAACAAAAGAAGAGGAGAGAGACTGTCTGAGCCATGGCTCCCTTTAACTGCCTGAATGCTGTTTACTTGAGAGTAGACTGCTGAGAACAGCTGTATCCATTTTGCAACCATAAAGGCACAAAGCTGAGAACAAAATCCAACACCCTGAGGTAAGCAGAACTAAACACAACAAAGCAATATAAAACAACAGTAAAATTCTGTCTTTAAAGGCATTGAAGGGTTGAGTGAACTATCCCTGAAACTGCTGCATCTCCAGACTTCTTGTTGTAAGAAAATAAACCTTTCATTGTTTTCACAGTCTCCATTTTCCTGCAGTTGAAAACATCCTCATTAATATATGAGCAAAATTAGCCCATTTTATACATAGGTAAACTGAGGTTAGGAGAAGTTTGGCTACTTGCCCAGTAACACACAGCTAGAAAGTGGTGTAGCTGGGATTCGGACTTGGTTTTCCTGATTCCTAATGCTCCACAGTCTTTCAATCTAATGTGCTCATCCCTTAAATGTGGGCAGAACATATGACTTGCTTTTAACCAACAGAATAAGGCAAAGGTATCAAAGAGACTCTCGTTGTGACTTGAAGTCCGTGGCCATGTCAGAGAAGCAAAGAACTGCAGGCAGCCTCTGGGAACTGTAGAGGGCCTCTAGGATCTGATGGTGGCCTCCAAAAGAGGGTGAGCAAAACCCCCAGGACTTCAGTCATATAGCTCAAGGAAATGTGTTCTCCCAACAACATGAACAAGCTTGGAAGCAGATTCTTCCTCACTCAAGCCTCTAGATGAGAAAGCAGCCCAGCGAATACACTCACTATGGCTTTGTGCTCCTGAGCAGAGGACCCAGCTAAGCTGTGCCTGGACTCCTGACCTATAGAAATTGTGAAATAATAAATGAATGGTGCTTTAAGCTGCTAAGTTTTTGATAGTTTGTCACACAGTAATAGAAAATGAATACACTCTTAACCAACAGAGTATGGCAAAGGTGTCAGAGAGACTCATTGCCAGCTCGATGAAGTCGTGGCTGTCCCCTACATGAGCCATGTTTTGATTTTCCACAATCATCTAAACTACATTTTATAAATCTTGACATTGACACAAATATTAGACCTTATGTTTCAGATGGGTAAACAATGGCTCTGGAATAAAACAATTTGCTAGCAAGAGTTCTTATCTTCTTGCTTTGAATAGCAGGAAAACACAAACAAATGTCTTTTTTGAACAGAGCATAATTAAATTGTCTTTCTTGAGACCTTGTATCAATCTGATTAGCAGACTTTTTTTTTTTTTTTTCATTTGGCTCCTCTGGGCTGTAAATATTCCCTATCTTATAACTTCATTTTCCAGAAGGGACTTATGATTTTTGAACAGAGCATAATTAAATTGTCTTTCTTGAGACCTTGTATCAATCTGATTAGCAGACATTTTTTTTTCATTTGGCTCCTCTGGGCTGTAAATATTCCCTATCTTATAACTTCATTTTCCAGAAGGGACTTATGATGGTAAATAACAAAGTACTGTCAGGTCCAAATGATTTGTTTCATAGTTTCTCTTTTCATGAAAAATTTATCCTATTTTAAAGAGACTCATATATCTGATCTTATATTTCTCTTCCTAAAATAGAGACATATTCTTTAACTGTGCAGATCTCACCTAAGCAATTCCTATCAGTGACCCTCCACCAGACAAAAGGTAAAGTCTCTTTCATCATGGAGATGTAGCCAAGATGCAGCCTGATGATAAGAAACCTAATTTCCTAGCCTGGTCACCTCAGCTTACAGGTTTGACTTATCCAAAAGTGGGATGCCATTAGATTGAGGGCCAGGGAGTTGAGCAGAACACCAAGGCCAAGGTAAACTGCTAGGAGACTAAAATTTTCAGGCTCAGTGCTAGACCACAAGATTAAAACTAGCCAGGAATTCTGGATTTGAGTTCCTGGTACATAGGATTGACTAGAAATAGACTCAAAGCCTATTAAATATTAAGGTAGCTTTATTGCCAAAGAAATTCTAGAGCTGACAGACAGCCCCTAGGTCAGTCTTTAAGTTGCTTACAGGGAATGGGCTGTTAAACCTGTAGGATCCCCAGAAAGGACATTCTTCCCAATGCCTACCTGTGAAATGGCCATTGGAAGATAAGACTCAAGGAAGAACCTTTCAGAGAGCAGAACTGTGGTCAGCCGGACTGGGCTGATGACCAGGATAGGGAGTTCTCTTAGTCTATTTGTCCTGCTATGACAATACCTGAGACTGGATAATTTATAAAGAACAGAAATTTATTTCTCACAGTCCTGGAGGCTGGAATGTCCAAGATTAATGTCCCAGCATCTAGTGTCTGGTAAGGACCTTCTTGCTATGTGCTCACATGTTGGAAGGTGGAAGTGCAAAACGGGATGAGCTCTGGGCACTCACATGGCAGAAGAGCAGAGGAGAGCAAACCCACTTCTGCAAGCCCTTTTTATGGTGGCATTAATTCATCAGTGAAGGTGGAGCTCTCATGACCTAAACACCTCCCAAACGGCCCTATGTTTCAACACCATTGCATTGGGAATTAAGTCTCTAACACATGAGTTTTGGGGAACACATTCAGACCATAGCAGGAGCTCTTGCTATTTCTAATTTAGTGACCACAGTGTGTAGTTTCCCATTTTCCCTTTTTCCAAATGGAAGTTTGTGCTGTCACCATTCTGTTCTCCTCGCCACCATATTTTGGGCTCCTGGCGCACATGACTTATTCTTCAGCCTTTGATCTCTGACCTTCTCCACCAAGGTCTAACAGAGGATTGCTCATCTTTCAGAGATCCTGGATTTGGAGGTGGATCAAGCCACTAGCTGAGCCTCTAGGTGCTCTCTTTTGGGGAGGGACTGAGCATGCAGCATTGGCCGGAGCTTTTATGGAAGATGTACTTATGAGAAGGATATTCATACAGGTCAGGTGGCCAAGGAGTGGTCTATACTAGGCACTTCCTGGTTGTCTCCCCAGCCTCCATTTCCTTCTTGACTCTCTCCAACAACACCAACTTCTACTGAGATCCAGGTGTTCTGGGATAAGCTCCGAACAGTCCTTCCCTCTGGCCAGAGGAGTTGTTCTGAGTGACCATGTGATCTAAGTCACTCTAATTAGAATGCATCTCAGGATGTTTGTGGAGAATCCAGGACACTGATGTTCTTTTCTGCTTTAGACAATGTGGTTTACAGGTGAGAAGTCCAAAATGGCAGCTGCCATCTTCTTTTCATGAAAGAAGCCAGCCTGAGAATAGAACTGATGCAGCCGAGAGAATCACAGATAACCGAAGCCTGATCCCAATCAAACCATGCCTGAATCCCTC
This sequence comes from Galeopterus variegatus, assembly GCF_000696425.1. Lineage (NCBI taxonomy): Eukaryota > Metazoa > Chordata > Mammalia > Dermoptera > Cynocephalidae > Galeopterus > Galeopterus variegatus. Next base: position 71 of record NW_007730776.1, on the reverse strand, counting down.
CACCTTGGTGTTATCCAGTCACATGAGCTTATAAATTCCCCTAAGGTTTAAGAGAATTTGCATTGCATTCT
>NW_007730775.1:173340-181379 GCF_000696425.1 Galeopterus variegatus | reverse complement strand
TTTTTTTTTTTTTTTTTTTTGGCAGCTGGCTGGTACAGAGATCTGAACCTGTGACCCCGGTGTTATAAGGCTGCGCTCTAACCAACGGAGCAAACCGGCCAGCCCAAGGACATGGTATGTGATAAGGATTTGCATGCATCTGAAGTGGGAGTGGCAGCTGAGGAAACAATAGCAAGAGTGCATATAGCAATCCGGCAAGGTCCTAAGTGCTTTCCAGGATTATCTCGCTGAATCTCCACTATCTCTCTGCAAGGTGGCTGTTATCTCTGTTTTTCAGACAAGGCAACCGAGGCACAAAGGCGTTAAAGAACTCTCTGAAGATCACACAACTGGTAAATGTTGGAGATGGAATTTAAAACTATATCTTCCATGGCTCCAAATCTCCTGCCGTTAACTAACACTCTATATGTTGAGCAAAAATTGGTTGCAATTTCCCAAGAGTTATGGGTCAACAGACATGATTATTTGAAACTGGGGCTGCCCAGAAACCCTGATGCATATGGTCACTCTGCCCAGGACCCATCACCCCACCCTCACCCCCACCTCACCTCATTAATCTTGGTATTCCTCTCCCAAAACTTTCCCAGACCCCAGGGCCCAATCTCCTGGCACCAGAGGTCGGGAGGGAGCTTCCCAGCGCTTCTGGACACCCTTTTAATTAACCCAGACGACCCTCTTCTGACTGGGGCCAGCTGAATCCTTTCACAGCTTCACTGTCTCCCGTGGCAGCATCCCAGACTGTCACTCCCACCCCAGCCCACTCGCTCCAGCAAATGTGGGCCCTCTATTTCCCATATGCTTAACATCTGCCAGCCTCTCTTCCCTGGCCTGGGGACCTTAGGTGCAGGTTACTAGGTCCCCTCAGTTCCTGTGGCCAGAAGAGGACCTGCCTGCCAGAGAGCCCAGCAAGTTCCCTGCCAATGCCACCTGCCCCAGTAGGTATTGAGGAGGCCACATCCTGAGCTGGCAGAGGCCCAGAGCAGAGCAAAACTCTCTGCAATGAATTCCCTTGTCCTCCCCCTCTTTTTTAGGGCTTCTTTCCGCACCTCCACAGGGGTACAGCCCATTCCAGTTACTCAGGGGAACAGTGAAACGTACTCATCTGTCACCCTCATAGCTTAACGACACAGTCAGGAACCTAGAAAAGTTCTCGTGAGTTATACCATCATTGGTACTAATTGTGGACAATGCACTTGAACCCAACACTCAGCATGGTGCCCAGCTACTCCAAACACAGTGTGTGAACAGATAGATAGACATGGCTGGGCATACAGGGAAAGAGCACTAGAACAGCCATCCTCAGTAAGTAGTCTGCCCACAGGGCTAGCAAGTGGCAAAGGCAGAACTGGAATCCAGGTGAACCTGGTTACCTTTGTTACACTGCGTCGCCTTGTAACCTTTAGCTTGCGTCTTTATCCCTTGTGCGTGAGCATGTGCACGTGTGCGTGTAGCCCAGATGCCATGCAGTGAGCATGCATTACCCTAAGCCACCTAGCTGGGGCAAACAAGGTCTTAAAATTATGGAGTCATTCATCCGCTCAGGTAACAGACATTTTTGTATGCCTACTATGTGTCGGGAGCTGGAGACACAATAGTGAACATGGCGAGCAAGGTCCCTGCCCTCACGGGGCTGACTCTGCACAGCACTTCATAATTTTCAAAGCATGGTCATACCCGTCATTTTCTCTGATTTCACCACAACCAAGCTCAAGGAGTATCAGGCCTCCAGACGAGTTTATAAATGAATGAATAAATGAATGCTTGAACAGACAAGCAGTGCACCGACGGGTGGGGGAGGGGCGGCCAAGCAACAAGACTGGAAAGTGACCATCACGGATGTTGCCATTCCTATCTTTCAAATGAAAAGCGATGGCCTGAGCAGGGTGTGAACAGAGCATGACCGCCGGAAGAGCCTCTGCTGTGTGGTCCCTGTCCTAGGAATGCCCAGCTTCATCTGTTTGCAAGGCTCCTTACCTTGTGGGCAGTTACATCCTGGGGACATCTTCGGGGCTTCCCGGCGCCTCCTCCAGTGGAGCTTCCATTTCTGCACAAGGAGAGAGACATGCAAGAAGGGTCACCGGGAGCTCGTAAACACCCAGCCCTGGAAAGCATCTTGGGGCTGGTCGGGAGGAGGAGGGAGGGGAAGGGGCCACATGGGGGGAGCCAGCAGGAAGACTGTTCCTGGATCAAAGACTGGTGGTTAATGGCCTTCCACTGGCCACCAGGCATCTGGGTAATAAGAAGCAGACAGAGGCCCCATCTTGGTGATCTCAGTGTCTGATGTCTTCGGAGCGTTTTAAAAGAAATTAACCTCAACTATAAGGCCCTGTAAACCAGTTGCGGCCTTCCTGCACCCCGCACTCGTGCACAATGACATGCTTTTCTAGGCTGTCTGCTAATTGTTTCCTGGCTGGGACTGGGCTCCTGATGGATCCTGGGGCAGGGACTGTGCCTTCTGTCCTGGTGTCCCTCACAAAACCAGTGCAGGCAGGCTGGGCAGGTACAGGGTAATGGGGGGCGGGGAAGGCCCTCTGCACACCTCCACCAAACCTCTTTCTCACCAGCTTTAAATCACTGAGCCAATCTGGAAGGCCCCCAAAGAGGTGGGGGCACCAAAGAGTCAGGATGCCTACTCCCCTCACGGAGCTGCCATGCTCACAGTGTTGAACGGACCAGTGCATGCAGAATGGCCTCACACTGTAGGGTGCCTACGCGTGCCAGCTTCTCGTGTGCTTACTCTGCAAAAGGCAGTGTGCTTAGTGCCTTGTGTAAAGACTCTTACTTGATCCTCGCAATGCAGTGGGCCAGGCTAGCACAAAGGTGACCAGGGATGCCGCTGGAGCCAGACTGCCTGTGTTCTCAGGCCCTGAGCTGATAGGTGTCCCTACCTCGCTGGGTTACTGAGAGGACTAAAAAGGTTGATGCATGGAAAGAGTGGCGCCTGACACCTAGGAGCCTCTCAGTAATTATTATCATGGGACTCATTTTACAGGTGCAGAACCTGAAGCAAGCCTGAAGTAAAGGACAGAGCTGTGATTTGAATCCACACTCCGATGCTAGTGCAGCAGTTAGAAGCTGGTAAGCCCAGGGCCAAATTGGCCATTACACGTATTTTATTAGGTTCCCACAGTGATTTATTATTATTATTATTGAATTTGTTGCCAATATCTTGAGATGGGTGGTTTCATATGCAAATCTGTGTTTCTAATTTCTCTTGAAAAACGGGAAGATCTGGCCGCAGGGGTCCTGTGCTCTGGCAGGCAAGGACTGACTACATCCAGGGTAATATATTCCCACACTGACTACGTTGTCCAGTTAGGAAGCCGGCCAGCCCCTATAAGCATGTCCTTAGCATTTGCTTCCTTACTACTTTGTAATCTTGCCACTCAGGGTAGGCCACAAGACAGGTTAAAAAAAGTCACATGGGGGGTGTCATAGGAGTTGACGTCACCTCTGGATTGGTGATGGGGAAGGGAGGTCAGGATGCTTCATAAGGATTCAGAGCAAACCAATGTCTGCTGAGCCCCCACAATGTACTGGCACTGAGCCGGGTGCTTGGATACATACAATCACATCTATTTTTCATAATCAAACTCTGAGGTAGGGTTAATAGTGGCCTCATTTTCTACTCAAAGAAACTGAGGCTCAGAGAGGTTGAGTGACTTGGTGAAGGTCCCACAGCCAGTGTGTAGTGGGACTGAGATATGAACTCAGGCCTTCTGATACAAAGTCCATTCCATCCTGCTGGAGAAATGTGGGTACAAATGCCCCAGGAGAGGAAGCATGGTGACAGGGTGGAGGTGGGGACTCAGCACAGAAAGGGACTGGAGGTCAAAGCAGACATGAAGAGGGGGAACATCCCAGAGGGGGATCCTCACTAGAAAAGGGGAGGCTGGGCACACAACTACTGGGTGGATGGATGTTGAGGCCAGGCTGCAGGTGGGCACAGAGATGCTTTGGGCAAACGATGACCTCTCAGGACAAAGTCTGGTGAAAGGCCCTTTGATGCCCAGCTCTGAGCCTAGCTCATTAATGCCACTATACAGTAAGGGACTGCACAAATCTATTTCCAAATCCCTTCCCACCAATAACCTGCAGGCCTGGCATCCAGTAGGCATGTGACACAGGTCTGCTAAATGAAAGAGCCAGTCAATGACTGACAAGCCAAGGCCAGCTTGGCATTTGCAGGCTTTTGGCTAAAGGTTGTCCCTTATTCAACAGCAGCATTGAGGGAGATGCCAACACAAGGTTGGGGCCTGGAGATAGAGAATGTGGCACAGATGGATGGGGCTCTGCCCTCATGGGGTGCACCTTCTAGTGTAGGAGACAGACAACTAATAAAGAAAAGAGAAAAAAACCCATATAACTCAGGCAATTGATAAGTGCTGGGAGAAAAAAATGCAGAGTAAGGGAGCAGAGAGTAAAATAAGGTGGTATTTCAAATGAGAGGTCTGGGAAGGCCTATCTGTGGAGGGGACAACTGAGTGGAGACCAGGAAGAAATGAGGAAATAAGCTGTGCAGTATCTGAAGGAAGTGAGGGAACGGGTCCTGTGTGTCTGGAGGAAGCAAGAGAATGGGTCCCGGGTGTCTGGAGGAAGTGAGGGGACAGGTCCTGCTTGTCTGGAGGAACTAAGGGAACAGGTCCTGGGTGTCTACACAAAGTGAGGGAACAGGTCCTGGTGTCTCGGGGAAGTGAGGGAAAGGGTCCTGGGTGTCTGGAGGAAGTGAGGAAACAGGTCCTGGGTGTCTGGAGGAAGTGAGGAAACAGGTCCTGGGTGTCTGGAGGAAGTGAGGGAACAGGTCCTGGGTGTCTGGAGGAAGTGAGGGAACAGGTCCTGGGTGTCTGGAGGAAGTGAGGGAATGGGTCCCGGGTGTCAAGGGCAAGTGAGGGAATGGGTCCCGGGTGACTACAAGAAGTGAGAAAACAGGTCCTGGGTGTCTGGAGGAAGTGAGGGAACAGGTCCCGTGTGTCTGGAGGAACTGAGGGAACGGGTCTTGGGTGTCTGGGGGTAGTAAGGGAACTGGTCCCGGGTGATGGATCCTGTGCATCTGGAGGAAGTGAGGGAACAGGTCCTCGGTGTCTGGAGGAAGGGAGGGAACGGGTCCTGTGTGTCTGGGGGATGTGAGGGGACGGGTCCCGGGTGCCTAGGAGAAGTGAGGGAATGGGTCCTGGGTGCCTGGGAGAAGTGAGGGTACGGGTCCTGGGTCTCTGGAGGAAGAGAGGGAACAGGTCCTGAGTGTCTGGAGGAAGTGAGGGAACGGGTCCTGGGTCTCTGGAGGAAGTGAGGGAACAGGTCCTGAGTGTCTGGAGGAAGTGAGAGAACGGGTCCTGTGTGTCTGGAGGAAGTGAGGGAACTGGTTCTGCTGGTCTGGAGGAAGTGAGAGAACGGGTCCTGTGTGTCTGGAGGAAGCGAGAGAACGGGTCCCTGATGTCTGGTGGAAGTGAGGGAATGGGTCCCAGGTGTCTAGAGGAAGTGAGGGAACGGGTCCCAGGTGTCTAGAGGAAGTGAGGGAATGGGTCCCAGGTGTCTAGAGGAAGTGAGGGAACGGGTCCCGGGTGTCTACAGGAAGTGAGGGAATGGGTCCTGTGTGTCTGGAGGAAGTGAGGGAACGGGTCCCGGGTGTCTACAGGAAGTGAGGGAACAGGTCCCGGGTGTCTACAGGAAGTGAGGAAGCATTTGGAACTAGAACAGCACAGAGAAGGGAACGGGTCCCGGGTGTCTACAGGAAGTGAGGGAACAGGTCCCGGGTGTCTACAGGAAGTGAGGGAATGGGTCCTGTGTGTCTGGAGGAAGTGAGAGAATGGGTCATCAGTGTCTGGGGGAAGTGAGGAAACGGGTCTTGGGTGTCTGGAGGAAGAGAGGGAATGGGTCCTGGGTGTCTGGAAGAAGTGAGGGAACAGGTCCTGGGTGTCTGGAGGAAGTGAGAGAATGGGTCCTGGGCGACTAGAGGAAGTGAGGGAATGGGTCCCAGGTGACTAGAGGAAGTGAGGGAATGGGTCCCAGGCGACTAGAGGAAGTGAGGGAATGGGTGCTGGGTGACTAGAGGAAGTGAGAAAACAGATCCTGAGTGTCTGGAGGAAGTGAGGGAACACATCCAGTGTGTCTGGAGGAATTGAGGGAAAGGGTCCTGTGTGTCTGGGGGAAGTGAGGGAACGGGTCCCGGGTGTCTGGTGAAAGTGAGAGAATGGGTCCCAGGTGTCTAGAGGAAGTGAGGGAATGGGTGCTGAGTGTCTAGAGGAAGTGAGAAAACAGGTCCTGAGTGTCTGGAGGAAGTGAGAGAATGGGTCCCGGGTGACTAGAGGAAGTGAGGGAACGGGCTCCGGGTGACTAGAGGAAGTTACGGAAGATGTCCTGCTTGTTTGGAGGATGTGAGGGAATGGGTCCCGGATGATGGGTCCTGTGTGTCTGGGGGAAGTGAGGGAAAGGGTCCTGTGTGTCTAGAGGAAGTGAGGGAACGGATCCGGGTGTCTAGGGGAAGTGAGAGAACGGGTCCCGGGTGTCTGGGGGAAGTGAGGGCACATGTCCTCGGTGTCTGGACGAAGTGAGGGAACAGGTCCTGGGTGTCTGGAGGAAGGAAGGGAACGGGTCCTCAGTGTCTGGAGGAACTGAGGGAACGGGTCTTGGGTGTCCGGGGGTAGTAAGGGAACTGGTCCCGGGTGATGGATCCTGTGCATCTGGAGGAAGTGAGGGAACAGGTCCTCGGTGTCTGGAGGAAGGGAGGGAACAGGTCCTGTGTGTCTGGGGGATGTGAGGGGACGGGTCCCGGGTGCCTAGGAGAAGTGAGGGAATGGGTCCTGGGTGACTAGAGGAACTGAGGGAATGGGTCCTGGGTGCCTGGGGAAGTGAGGGAACTGGTCCTGGGTCTCGGGAGGAAGAGAGGGAACAGGTCCTGAGTGTCTGGAGGAAGTGAGGGAACGGGTCCTGGGTCTCTGGACGAAGAGAGGGAATGGGTCCTGGGTCTCTGGAGGAAGTGAGGGAACAGGTCCTGAGTGTCTGAAGGAAGTGACAGAACGGGTTCTGTGGGTCTGGAGGAAGTGAGGGAACGGGTCCTCGGTGTCTGGAGAAAGGGACAGAACGGGTCCTGTGTGTCTGGAGGAAGTGAGAGAACTGGTTCTGCTGGTCTGGAGGAAGTGAGAGAACGGGTCCTGTGTGTCTGGAGGAAGCGAGAGAATGGGTCCCTGGTGTCTGGTGGAAGTGAGGGAATGGGTGCTGGGTGTCTAGGGGAAGTGAGGGAACAGGTCCCGGGTGTCTAGGGGAAGTGAGGGAACAGGTCCCGGGTGTCTAGGGGAAGTGAGGGAACGGGTCCTGTGTGTCTGGAAAAAGTGAGGGAACGGGTCCCAGGTGTCTAGAGGAAGTGAGACAACAGGTCCCAGGTGTCTACAGGAAGTGACGGAATGGGTCCTGGGTGTCTAGGGGAAGTGAAAGAATGGGTCATCGGTGTCTGGGGGAAGTGAGGAAACGGGTCATGGGTGTCTGGAGGAAGTGAGGGAACGGGTCTATGTGTCTAGAGGAAGTGAGGGAACGGGTCTATGTGTCTAGAGGAAGTGAGGGAACGGGTCTATGTGTCTAGAGGAAGTGAGGGAACGGGTCTATGTGTCTAGAGGAAGTGAGGGAACGGGTCTATGTGTCTAGAGGAAGTGAGGGAACGGGTCTATGTGTCTGGGGGAAGTGAGGGAACGGGTCCCGGGTTTCTAGGGGAAGTGAGGGAACGGGTCCTGTGTGTCTGGAGGAAGTGAAGGAACAGGTCCTGTGTGTCTGGAAAAAGTGAGGGAACGGGTCCCAGGTGTCTAGAGGAAGTGAGGCAACAGGTCCCGGGTGTCTACAGGAAGTGACGGAATGGGTCCTGGGTGTCTAGGGGAAGTGAGGGAACGGGTCATGGGTGTCTGGGGAAGTGAGAGAACGGGTCTTGGGTGTCTGGAGGAAGAGAGAGAATGGGTCCTGGGTGTCTGGAAGAAGTGAGGGAACAGGTCCTGCTTGTCTGGAGGAAGTGAGAGAATGGGTCCTGGGCGACTAGAGGAAGTGAGGGAATGGGTCCC
>NW_007730775.1:168574-173166 GCF_000696425.1 Galeopterus variegatus | reverse complement strand
GTGACTAGAGGAAGTGAGGGAATGGGTCCCAGGCGACTAGAGGAAGTGAGGGAATGGGTGCCGGGTGACTAGAGGAAGTGAGAAAACAGGTCCTGAGTGTCTGGAGGAAGTGACAGAACAGGTTCTGAGTGTCTGGAGGAAGTGAGGGAACACATCCAGTGTGTCTGGAGGAATTGAGGGAAAGGGTCCTGTGTGTCTGGGGGAAGTGAGGGAATGGGTCCTGGGTGTCTGGTGAAAGTGAGAGAATGGGTCCCAGGTGTCTAGAGGAAATGAGGGAATGGGTGCTGAGTGTCTAGAGGAAGTGAGAAAACAGGTCCTGAGTGTCTGGAAGAAGTGAGAGAATGGGTCCCGGGTGACTAGAGGAAGTGAGGGAACGGGTCCCAGGTGACTAGAGGAAGTTACGGAAGATGTTCTGCTTGTTTGGAGGATGTGAGGGAATGGGTCCCAGGTGTCTAGGGGAAGCGAGGGAACGGGTCCTGGGTGTCTGGGGGAAGTGAGGCAATGCGTCCTGTGTGTCTGTGGGAAGTGAGGGAATGGGTCCCGTGTGTCTGGAGGAAGTGAGGGGACGGGTCCCGGGTTTCTAGGGGAAGTGAGGAAATGGGTCCCGGGTGATGGGTCCTCTTTGTGGGGGAAGTGAGGGAACGTGTCCTGTGTATCTGTGGGAAGTGAGGGAAAGGGTCCTGTGTGTCTGGAGGATGTGAGGGAATGGGTCCCAGGTGATGGGTCCTGTGTGTCTGGGGGAAGTGAGGGAACGCGTCCTGTGTCTAGAGGAAGTGATGGAACGGGTCCCGGGTGACTAGGGAAAGTGAGTGAACGGGCCCCGGTGTCTGGGGGAAGTGAGGGAACGGGTCCTGTGTGTCTGGGGGAAGTGAGGGAACGGGTACCGGGTGTCTGGAGGAAGAGAGGGAACGGGTCCTGTGTGTCTGGAGGATGTGAGGGAATGGGTCCCAGGTGATGGGTCCTGTGTGTCTGGAGGATGTGAGGGAATGGGTCCCAGGTGATGGGTCCTGTGTGTCTGTGGGAAGTGAGGGAATGCGTCCTGGGTGTCTGGAGGAAGAGAGGGAATGGGTCCTGGGTGTCTGGAGGAAGTGAGGGAATGGGTCCTGGGTGTCTAGAGGAAGTCTTCACAGAGGCGAAGTCCCAGGGACAGGACTGTGTGTGGGGAACAGGGAAGTGGGGTGTGTGGCGGGAGTGGTGTGAGTGAGGAAAGAGGGATAGGAATGTGTGTGTGTGTTTTGGGGTGGTGCATCATAAAGGCAATGGCGGAGACTGTGAATTTACAACAGAGACCCCTGAAGGCCTGGGGCCAATCCCCCTAGAGGCCCGGGTGAGCTATGGAAAGGGTAGCTCTGGAGCTCAGGAGGGAGGTCTGGACAGGAAAGGCAGACTTGGGAGCCAGGAGCATCTATCAGAGGGGAAAGAGACATCTGAGTGGGTCAAGCCACCAGGGACCCAGGTAGGAAACTAGCTAAATTCAGGATGTGGGTGTGTTTTCTTGGTCCATCCAGTGCTTTTTTTTTTTTTTTTTTTTATATTAAGCCCCCAAATCACTGCAACCCTTCTAAGTTCTGGGCTTCAACACCTCAACCACCGACCCTCTCTTCAGCTCACCCCTCTAATACCCTGACCCCAGGGATCCTCACAGCCCACAGCACCTTCAATCCATGGGTCCTACCTCCTTTTTTCTGCCCCTTACGTGCCACGTTTAACCTCCCTCTGTGCTCAGCTCACACTCTGTGGTCAGTGATTATAACCTCACTCCCGTCTGCACCCTCAGCCACCTTGACGCCCTTCCCCTTCATTGTGTTCTCATGGCTAAACCACAAAACTGGAGAGACCCAATGTTTCCACCTGCCCCATGCCTGAGCCCAGGCAGCGGAATGAAGTTGGAGAAGACACACACCTGGCAGGCTGGTCTCGCTTCAATCCACGATCATTCTTTCAAATGGAAGTCCAGCAATCACACTGCAGTTCCTTCGACCCTTCGCCATCTCACTGTCCTGGTGGTTCTCACACCTTCTCTCCCCAAACCCCCGATGCCCCTCCCCCAACTTCACTGTCAACTGATGACCTTGAGAAAACAGAGACAGGCAGAAGGGGACTTCCAGAGGCAACCACGTCTGTGCCCGCGAGCACCCTTCTCGCCTCTGGTGTGCCCCGTCTGTGCTCCCAGCTAAGGCCAACCCATTGTAAAAAGTAAACTGAGGCACAATACAATTTTAAAGAGTTTATTCGAGTAAGAATCAATTCCTAAGTTGGGAACACTAGACCCAAAGAGGTTTAGTGTTCCCCAATTTATGAATTGATTCTTATTCAAATAAACGCTTTAAAACTGTATTGTGCCTCAGTCTACGTTTTATACCCTCCACCTTGCCCCAGATCTTACCCCTCCCACCTGCTTGAAGACAACGTGCCAGCAAGTCCCCTGTCCTCCTGCCTCATCAATGTCCTCCCTAGACTGGATCATTCACAACAGGGACTGGCAGGCGTTTTCTGTAAAGGGTCAGCTAGTAAATATTTTAGGCTATGTGAGCCACCTGGTCTCTGCCACAACTACTTGGCTCTTCTGTCCGTGGGTGAAGGCAGCCTGGACAATTTGAAAACAAATCAGCGCGGCTGTGTTCCCATAAAAACATATTTACAAAAACAGGCTGCAAGCCGGATTTAGCAGTGATCATTATGCAACATGCTATTGTCCCTCTGGAGGGGGGACATCATAAAAAAAGAAAAGAAAAATCCTCTCTTGACCCTATTGAGCTCTTTTCCTAGAAAAATTCCTTGATGACAGTTGTCTGCCTCTGCTGCCTCCTGCTTCTCTCATGCTCTCCTGGGCCACTCCTAACTTACTCCCTCTCCCCTCCAGAGGGCTCTCCTCAAGGTCGTCAGTGACCTCTGTGTTGCTGAGTCCCAGGGACCACGCTGGTCTCAGTCTGTCAGCAGCCTTTGCTCACTCGTCCTCCTCGAAACACTTTCTGCACTTGGCTCCCAGGACCTGCACCCTCCTGTTTTCCCTCCTACCACCCTGGCTGTGTCCTCTCTGTCTCCTTTGCTGGTTCCTTCTTAACTACTAGATGTTTAAACTTTGGAGGGCCACAGAGCCCACACTCGGGGTCTCATCTCTTTTCCCTAGACATGGGCACCCTTGGGGACCTCGCCTAGTCCTATGGCTTCAACACCATCTATATGTGATGGCACTCCCACCCCCCTTGCACCTGCAACCTGGATCTTTCTCCAGAAGGGCAGACACATATATGCAGCTGCCTCCTTGACAAGTCCATTTATAAGCATCTCAAAATTAGCCCTGCAAAACTGAGCTCCTGGTATTCTGTCCCCTCTCCAGACCCACCCCTCCCGCCGAGTTCCCTATAATAGGCAAGGGCAACTCCATCCTGCCAGTTGCTCAAAACCTTGAAATCATCATTGATGCCTCCTTCTCCCTTTCCCCACACCCATTTAGTCAGCAGCTCCTATATTCTACCTTCCAGGTACATCCAGGATCTGACCTCTTTTCACTACCTCTCCACCACTACCACCTCGTTTAAGCTGCAGTATTTCTGGCCCAATCACAGCAATACCATCTAATGGACCCCCCTGCTCAACAGGCCATCCTCAACGCAGCAGCCAAGGTGATCACACAGGCCTCCTGATGCTCTCGCACATGCCAGGCTTTCTCCTACCCCGGGGCCTTTGCACTTTACTGGTCCCTCTGATGTCTTTTCCCAGCTATCTGCCTGGCACATTCTCAGGCCTTCCTTGCCTCCTGTGCTCCCCACCCCGCAGGCAATATACTTCCTTTGCCCCTTCCCTGTTTTATTTCCTTCTTAGGATTTTTTTCCAGCTTACTTATCTTGCTTATTGTCTCCTCTCTCCACCACTACAGTGTAAGTTCCACAAGGTCATGGATACTTTGTTCTGTTTTCTTCACTTCCATCTCCCTAGTGTCTAAAACAGGTCCTGGCAGATGGCAGGTTCTCAATAAGTGTGAGGGTACTTCCAAAAGTTCATGGAAAAATAGAATTAAAAGATAATATGAATCTTTCCATGAGCTTTTTGAAGACCCCTTGGTTGTTTACAAGTCAGGCGATTTCACATGAAGTTCTGATCTCTGGTCTCTCCTGTACATAGGAGGGTCTGACAACACTGGGCCATGCACACTCAGGTGGTGTTGTGTGGGTGCATGTGCTGTCCAGGGCACCAGGGTACTCTCTCCACATGGTCAGCCTTACCTACTTAAGCCAGCAGCCTGGCCCCTTAGGTATCTGAGTTTGAGACCCCTGGTGAGAAATCCCCAGGTGAGGCTCAGGGATGAATGGATAACTTTCTGATGCCCTGGGGTGGACTCCCGACCACCCTGAGCAGAGAAGCCTTCCCACTTTGCCCCTGCTGGCAGCCTGGGCCTCCTGGAATGCCCTGTGTGGCCAGAGCTGAAACTTCACCTGCCCGATGGGTCGCAGCTATTAAAATGCCTGTATCAGTATCAAAGGGAAAATGCCAGGCGGCTACTCACTCCCCCCAGAGAATGTGGTTCCAGCGCGGTCTTGGGTTTAGGGGACACTCCCTCCCCATGCCTCAGCCTCAGGGCTCTTAAAGGG
>NW_007730775.1:153868-167911 GCF_000696425.1 Galeopterus variegatus | reverse complement strand
AACTGTAAAGCGTTTATCAAGATTGGGTGGAATTATTAGGTAAGAGTTAGTATTCATAATCGCTACACATATTGAGCACTATATACCAGGCACTGTGCTAAGTGCTTTAGGTGGAAAACATCATTTAATAAACCATTTTTGAAATCATTAGTGTATGACTACTATTAGAACCCACCCACCCTTGGAGGAGGGGGTGGGACTCTATTTTGGGTTGGCACAGACGGCCCGAACCTCCAGTGAGGTGTCCACCATATGCAGAGCTTGGCGGTGCTGATATGAGCTCGAGCTACATTTGGGAGTGCCAGGGCTTTGGCATCTAGTCCCAACTTGCCCACTAACTGTGTATTAAGCCAGAGACTCTTGTATAGCCCCTCTGTACCTCTATTTCCTCATTCACAAAATGGGGGTAATGCTAGTTATCCACTACACTGCACAGTACAGCTAGAAGGATAAAGGAGGCGAGATCAGGAAACAAGAAGAGGTGTCCAGATGTGAGGAAGGGTGAGACTTGCTTTGCCAGCTGTGTTGCTTGGGCTGGTGCCAGGCCTGCCTCCTCCCACCTGTTACAGTGAGGCTGGCATGGTCTCGGCTGGCCTGGCTTGTCGCGTGCACTGCTGTGACAAGTGGTCAAGTTTCCGGCACTTGCCATGCCCTTCCCCCTCCTTGGAAACACATTTCAATGGGCAGCCCCTCTTCCTGCAGGAGGGAGGTTGAGTGAGGGTCCTGCCTGCAGCCCTGCCTTCTGACCCTAAGAACAAGAAGTTGAAAGAAGAGGAGGTGCCCATTGAAATGATCACAGCAGGAGAAGCTCCGGCACCTGCACCAGTGCCTTGATCACAATGCCTGGCATAGAGCAGGCACTTGACCCCACCCACTAGGGCCTTTTTTTATCATCCCGCGGCATAACCGTGACTGGGCGGGCCGCCCTGTTGGGAGTATGAGCCGGCCCTTTGAGGGCAGGGGCCTGGGTCTGATGTCTCTGATCCACACTCAGCTGAGTTACTTACTTTTAGGTCTGCCCTCTGGGACTCATCCTAGTGGTCCCGGGAGGAGGTGGGCTTTGGGCTGGGCTTTGGCAGAATTTGGATAGGTAGAGATGGGGGGAGCATTCTAGTGAGAAGCAAAGGCAGAGGCAGGACCAGGCTGCTCAGTGCTGGCTCCGTGGTCCAAATCCCAGGGACCGCAGGAGAGGGCTGGCCCCACAGAAGGGGCTTGTAAAAGAGGCAGGCCTGAGTGTGGCGACATGCCCCAGGGCGCAGGCAGCCTGGCTGGGTAAAATCAAAGTGGAGGCTATCAAGTCATCTGACCCACACCCACCAAAACTGGACTGGCCCAGTCTGCTCTAGGCAGGGAGGGGGTGCTATGGGGGTGCCTGAGGAGCTGTCCTCCCTCCCTCTGAGGCTCTCTTTGTGCAATGAACTTGGCGCCTGATCACAGACTCCCAAGGCCATGAAGCAGGAGCCTGAGGGTCTGCCGGATGCCATGGCTGTCTCTGCCCCCATCTCACCAGAACCCTAGACAGATGTGGCCCCATGCTCTGCGGCTCAGAAGAAGTCAGGAAAGGGGACGTAGCAGGAGCCTGAGGGTCTGCCGGATGCCATGGCTGTCTCTGCCCCCATCTCACCAGAACCCCAGACCTATGTGGCCCCATGCTCTGCGGCTCAGAAGAAGTCAGGAAAGGGGACGTGTGTGCCTGTGTGAGCTTTCCAGCCTTCGTATAAGTCCTTTCCAGCTGGCCTAAGGCCCTGCTGCTGCCTCGGGGCAGTTAAGGAGCTTGGCCCCGGAACTGGCTGTGTGGTGAGAGCTGGGCTGGCACAGGGCCTAAGACCTGATGTAGTCTCTGAGCCTGGTGCAGGAAGGGGCAGGGGTCCCCACCACAGAGAGGGGAGGAGCTGAGGGTAAGAGTCCTGGGGTGGAAGTTGGAAGCCTCTTCTTTGCATTCCTCCCTTCCACAAATGGGTATTGAGATATGAAAAGTGCTAGGGATATACGTGTGAACAAAGCAGACATGGAGGCTGCCCTCTTGGAGCTTGTACTCCAGGGAGGACACGTAAGCGTCTGCAAACCATACACATCAACATGAAGCCGCCACCGAGCCAGTCATGGGCATGGACTCATCTGGCTCATCTCAGGGAAGTGACAGCTGAGCTGAGATCCGAGGACAAGAATCAACTAACCAGGTGGAGGCCCAGACGTAAGAGAATGGCTTAAAGCTAACGCAATAATGTGCTTCTTAGGAACCAAACAAGGATCTGCATGTGTTAACCCATTCACTGTTAACAGCAACACATTTCATGAACGAGGAAACTGAGACACAGAGAGGTGAAGTAACCTGCCAGACAGCACACAGCCAGGGAGGGCAGAGGCAGGATGTGAACCCAGAAAGCCTGGCTCAGAGCCCATCCCCCTTCAGTCCATGCCTGTGACAGGTGGAGCTTGGCTCTTTCAAGGAGATTGGACGATCTATTACTGGAGTGCCAGGCACTGCTCAAAGCACTTTATGTTTTAACTTTTTTAATCCTAAAAATGACCCTCATAAGCGGGAGATGCTCTCATCATCGCCACCTACATTTTACAGAGGTACAACCCATGGCACAGAAAGGGTGAACAACTTGCCCGAAGTCACACAGACAGTAATTAGCAGAGTTAGACTCGAACCCAGCAGTGTTGCTGCAGAGTCTGTGTCCCTGGCCATGACAGCATACCACCATGCACTGGACTCCAAAAGCGAGGGTGAGTGAGCCATGAAGCTGGAGAAGGTGGCAAGGGCTGTGCCCTGTGGGCAACATAGGCCACATTAAGAAATGTGGTCTTTGGCCTGAGAGCAATGGGAAGTTACTGAAGAGTTTTAATCAGGGAGACAGTACAACTGTATTTAGGTTTTTAAAAAGATCCTGCTGGTTACTGTGTGGACGATAAAAGGGGCAGGGCAGAGCCGGTGGGAGGAGATGCATTAGGAGGGTAGCTCAGGCCAGGGAGGCAGGCAGCGATGGAGAGAAGAGGACAGGGCTGTGGGAGGCCGAGAAGGTGTGGTCAGTAAGGCCCAGGGCAGGTGTGGCTGGAGGTCAGAGATGTGGGATGGAAGGTGCAGAGATGGGTCTGAGGCTCCAACGTGATGAAGAACACACACAACACTGAGAGCCAGAGTTGTCCAACCATGGAGCAGCCTGCTGCATATGGTTGTGAGCTCCCCATCGCTGAGGTATGTAAGCCAGAGGACCAGGGCTGCTGTAGGGGATTCCTGGTATAGCACATGACTTACAGAGGCCCTTCCTTCCAACACACTAATTCTATAAAGTGCAAAGAGGCTGGAGGTGGCCTCCAACCTCAGGAAACCTCAAGTGCTGATTCAGGGGAAGGTGGATGAAGGCTGTTCCTGGAAGAGCCCCAGCTAATGCCCCTTTAACCCACTCCCTTTCTGTGTCCCTGTCCCCAGAGGTCACCTTTCCTAGCCTGCCCTACAGGCACCTTGTCAGACCATGACCCAATGCAGGAGAGATGCCTTCACAGCAGCATCTGCAGCTTAGCAGATGGCTGCGGGTGTGAAGTCCCTTGGATGGCGGAAGTCCAGGCCCAGTGACAGCCTCTGGAGGGTGGGGTGGGCAGAGCAAGCCTGTGGCAAATGCTCAGAGAGATAAAAGACCAAGACTTGGGTCTAGTCTAGCGAGGAGGCTGGCAAGGCTGGGGTGGGAGGCGAGGAAAGGAGAGGGGCTGAAGAAGCAGAGTCCAAGCCCGTAGAATATCTAGCCATGTGAGTTTCGGAAAACCCACAATAACCCCCGTGCAGGAGACAGGGGCCTAGTGTCCCCCTCGAAGGCCGCGCCCAGCCTCTCAGGCAGGCAGTTCCACCCCGCTGTGCTCAGCTTGCCCTTGTTCTTTGAAGGACCCAGGTAGCAGCCGCTGCCAGCAAGCAGCTCGTCTGCCTTTTCGACCACAGAGACTCCTCTGCAGGGAGGCCCCCACCCAGGATGTGCAGCAGAACCAGCCCAGATAGGAGAAGGGGGAGAGTCAATGTAGGCTGCTGCTGGGGCTTCTGGCAGCCCAGGTGACACCTGGGAGAGCTGGGGACCCCAGCCTACTCCAGCCCTCCCTAGACCTGGGCCTCAGTTTCCTTGGGAGGACCCTGCTCACATCCCTCACTTTACTGAGGACTCGACAAGCTACTTCTGGCAGGGGCAGAATCCAACCAAAACAGGTGGGAGAAGGATTTCTGAGGCTTCTCCTGACACCTTCCTCCTGGGTGGCAAACCCTGTTGATTTTATTTTTTGGAAAACGACAACAGCAGAAAACCCACTGCTTACCCTTCTTTAAACCTCTCGGCCTTTCAGACTGCCCAGTGCAGGGTAGGACTTCTATTGACATCTCACTGTGCCCTTCACTACTGCCACCCTCAGCAACTCAAGCACTGCTTGGACCTAGGTAAGGGGGTCTGGGCTGCATTAACACAGTATGCTGTAGGCGATGGGCCACACAGAACTTTCTCTCTCTTTCCCAGGGATGGCCAGTCCTGGCTGCAGAGCACAATCACCCATGGAGCTTGCTAGACACCCCACAGCCAGACCCTGCCCAGGAGATCCATATTCAGGTATTGGGAAGGAGGTCAGCCTTGGTGGGTTTTAAAGCTCCCCGCCAGTCACTGTCAAGGTACAGACCTTTAAGGACGTACAGATAAGATGAAAAGGAGAAGACAGTAACTTTAAAATATTTAGTTTCTTCAGAACTTTTAACCCTATCTTGCTCCAAAAGAGGACATTCAGGCAGCTGAGGCAGACAGACAGACAGATATTACACAGGAAGGTGGAAGAAGCTGAGAGAGGAGAAGGAAGGCAAGGGCAGGTGAGCACGCAGAACTGGAACTGAGGCTGATACAAAAACCTCTGCCCGAAGGACTACACTGTGGCGTTGGGTGAATCCCGGCTTTGGTGCTAAGATTCTCAATGGCTAGTTCAGAGTCCAAGAGACAAGAACAAACTCATCCCTCCTTGGAGAACCCAAGCATTCCAGAAGCCAAAGCTGGACAAGCCCTCTCCTAAGAGTCCTTGTCACGAAGGGGTGATATAATGAGCAACATTCTCAGTGTCATTCTGACAACAAAGATGGTAACACAGGCCCGAGGCCAAGTCAGTTCAGTAAATGCTGCCTCTGTGGGAGCCCAGCCGAACGGAACAGGTCCCAGCCCCTGGCTGATTTGATGGCCTCAGCAGAGTAAGAGGGACACAGTACTTCATACAGACGGGTATGTCCTAGTGTCTCAGAATGCTCAGAAGGGTATTCTAGTGGCCACTTCAGGGCCAAGCTGCCTGGTTCAAGGCCTGGCTCTGCTACTCATTAGCTGTGTGGCCTTGGGTACGTTACCTAACCTCCCTGGGCCTCCTCTCTGGCTCTCTTCTGTAAGAAGGGAATAGTAAAAATAGTAACCACTTCACAGGATTAGTGTGCAGATTTAGTAAATCAATAGACATAAAGCTCCTTGAACAGTGCCTGCCTGGCCCACAGTAAGTGCTCAATAAATACAAGCCATTAATAAAAGTTGTGGACACAGTGCAGGTTCACCTCGTCTCTTCTGGTGATGTGGGAGGTGGTAATGGTTACAGCTGCCATTAACTGAATGGTCTCATTTAATCTTACAGCAGCCCTATGATGAAACAGGGGATGTTGTCATCCTGTTTTTCAGATCTGGATACTGAGGCTCAGGTCACACACTAGTTAGTAACAGAGGTCCACACTGCACCAAATGCTGTGGGCTTGCCCGCTTCACTATTTTGTCTCCCCCCCCCGCCAAAAAAAAACCCCCAAACAAAACAACAACAAAAAACTTGCCAGGCAGCCTGGGTAGGTGAAGATGCAGTTCCTGACCTTGGCAGTCGAGGGTGGGAGGGGATGGATGCCCCGAGCTGCTCTGTCCAGGTGGAAACACGTTACCCTGAGCCATCCCCTCTCTCCCAGCCACGACCAGACGTGCAGCCCTGATGCATGAGGAGCTGATCACTTCAGCCTCTACCAGTTGCTGGGAAGCACCCGTTCCGGGGAACACCCCTTGAGCAAATGCTGAGCCTACGGCTGGGCCTGGGGTTGGCAGTGTGGGGGGCACGGCTGACCGAGATGTCTTTCCAAGTCTCCTGAGGGAGACCTTAAAACAACAACTAATTGGCTGGGCTGCCTACTATGTGCAAAGTCCCAGGCTAGACTTGATGAGGGATCTGGAGACTAATGAGCCCCTATCCCTGTCATCAGGTCATGTATAATCAAATGGACAGACAAGACATTTAGAAGCAACGGAAGCAGGGCACACTGCACAGTGTGGTTGGGACTGAGCCATGGAGGGCAAATAGATTTTATCTTGTGCATTCACTCCAATGGACTAGGAGCGGCAACCTGGAGCTCTGTGTTGAGAAGGATCCTGAGGACCATCTAGGCTCGATGTCTGCCATGGCTCTGGGATGAGAAAAGCCAGCACGTGTGCTGTGTCAATCTGTTTTCCTCCTCTGAGCTAGAGGTCTGGCACAGCCAGGAAGAGCTGCAGGAAGTCAGAGTAGGGAGAGGGCCCACACTGGGTTGGAGTGGTTGTAGAAGGCTTTCCAGAAGGTGCTGGGGCAAAGATGGAATGATCAGGAATAAGGGAAAAGGCATCTTCCTGGGAGTGGTCGCATTGTGAAACTGCTTAAGGCAGATGGAATTTGTTCTAGATGCTTTCACTTTTTTCCACCACCTTCCTATGAGGATTGACTACTTAATGAGCTCCTCAGTCTGGTTTGGAGCTACCTGCTAGTTTAAGGCCTTTGGAGAAGCTGTAAAGCTGTAACAACTTTTGCTGACTTTATCTATAGTAAGTCCTGCTCTGTATTTAGTAAAACAACAAAAAACCTTAGAGTCATGAAATAGCTCTTCATCTTGAACAGTAACTCTCATTCATTATTAGTAGCTGCCTGGAACACTGTGCTGAAAAAGGTTCTGAGGCTGTATGTAAGCTCCGCGGGAAAGTGTGCTGCAATTGATTAACAATGTCTGCTGAGGGCACCAGACTGGAGAGCAGAGCACACACACGCCATGTACTGGCCACCAGCGATCTAGTTCAGTGTCTGGAAAGCAGAAGGTGTCATGTGGTTAAGAGATGCCTGCTGGGTGCTGGCTCCTACCCCTGGCTCCTCTGATAGCAGCTTGTGCAAGCTTTGGACCTATTTTCCCATCTGTAGGGGGATTGGACTTCACTTACTTCATGGAAGGAGGAAAAGACATAGGACTGACACAGTAGGGTGTTGGCTGCATATGAGAACACCTGAATCTAGGGACTGTCCATTTACTGAGGTCCAGGCAGCCATGATCTACATAAGACACTCTGCCCAGACTGCCATCCACCCCATACATAATTCCCCTTTAAGAGCCTGCTCCCATCCTCATCCCAGCGTTTCAATCTAGGATACCCCATCCAGAGCCCCAGTCTCTCAGCCACTGCTTTGATCTGTCCCCTAAATGCCTCCTATGAAAATGACTGATAAAAGGTTCCTGTACATAGCCTGTAACTGTGAGACACTCCTATTATAATTNGTCAGAGTAGGGAGAGGGCCCACACTGGGTTGGAGTGGTTGTAGAAGGCTTTCCAGAAGGTGCTGGGGCAAAGATGGAATGATCAGGAATAAGGGAAAAGGCATCTTCCTGGGAGTGGTCGCATTGTGAAACTGCTTAAGGCAGATGGAATTTGTTCTAGATGCTTTCACTTTTTTCCACCACCTTCCTATGAGGATTGACTACTTAATGCGCTCCTCAGTCTGGTTTGGAGCTACCTGCTAGTTTAAGGCCTTTGGAGAAGCTGTAAAGCTGTAACAACTTTTGCTGACTTTATCTATAGTAAGTCCTGCTTTGTATTTAGTAAAACAACAACAAAAAACCTTAGAGTCATGAAATAGCTCTTCATCTTGAACAGTAACTCTCATTCATTATTAGTAGCTGCCTGGAACACTGTGCTGAAAAAGGTTCTGAGGCTGTATGTAAGCTCCGCGGGAAAGTGTGCTGCAATTGATTAACAATGTCTGCTGAGGGCACCAGACTGGAGAGCAGAGCACACACACGCCATGTACTGGCCACCAGCGATCTAATTCAGTGTCTGGAAAGCAGAAGGTGTCATGTGGTCAAGAGATGCCTGCTGGGTGCTGGCTCCTACCCCTGGCTCCTCTGATAGCAGCTCGTGCAAGCTTTGGACCTATTTTCCCATCTGTAGGGGGATTGGACTTCACTTACTTCATGGAAGGAGGAAAAGACATAGGACTGACACAGTAGGGTGTTGGCTGCATATGAGAACACCTGAATCTAGGGACTGTCCATTTACTGAGGTCCAGGCAGCCATGATCTACATAAGACACTCTGCCCAGACTGCCATCCACCCCATACATAATTCCCCTTCAAGAGCCTGCTCCCGTCCTCATCCCAGCGTTTCAATCTAGGATACCCCATCCAGAGCCCCAGTCTCTCAGCCACTGCTTTGATCTGTCCCCTAAATGCCTCCTATGCAAATGACTGATAAAAGGTTCCTGTACATAGCCTGTAACTGTGAGACACTCCTATTATAATTATTTGTAGGGATGAGGGAATCTGCTGGGGGCTCTTCAACATTTTGGCCTGGAAGTTTCAGCCACTTCCTCTCCCAAGGGATTCCTCAACACCCAAAGGAATGAATCACAGATAGTGGGATGGAGGTACAGTGACATCAGTCCTCTCATCTACAGATGGGGTAATGAGAGTGTCAATCCCTTAGGGAAGCTGTGAGGACTGAAAAAGAGATATACTGGTGACATGCACAGCATGTTACCATTGGCTCCTGTACGTACCCTGTAAACATGAGTCACTGCCATTATAGTTGTCGTTACTGTTATAGTGATTAAGAGCCTGCTCCCATCCTCATCCCAGCGTTTCAATCTAGGATACCCCATCCAGAGCCCCAGTCTCTCAGCCACTGCTTTGATCTGTCCCCTAAATGCCTCCTATGAAAATGACTGATAAAAGGTTCCTGTACATAGCCTGTAACTGTGAGACACTCCTATTATAATTACAAGAGCCTGCTCCCGTCCTCATCCCAGCGTTTCAATCTAGGATACCCCATCCAGAGCCCCAGTCTCTCAGCCACTGCTTTGATCTGTCCCCTAAATGCCTCCTATGCAAATGACTGATAAAAGGTTCCTGTACATAGCCTGTAACTGTGAGACACTCCTATTATAATTATTTGTAGGGATGAGGGAATCTGCTGGGGGCTCTTCAACATTTTGGCCTGGAAGTTTCAGCCACTTCCTCTCCCAAGGGATTCCTCAACACCCAAAGGAATGAATCACAGATAGTGGGATGGAGGTACAGTGACATCAGTCCTCTCATCTACAGATGGGGTAATGAGAGTGTCAATCCCTTAGGGAAGCTGTGAGGACTGAAAAAGAGATATACTGGTGACATGCACAGCATGTTACCATTGGCTCCTGTACGTACCCTGTAAACATGAGTCACTGCCATTATAGTTGTCGTTACTGTTATAGTGATAGGGAGTCTGCCTGGCATCCCTTGAAATTCCGCCTACAGAATGAATTTGGCTATTTTAAATCCCACTCCCTTCTCTTTCACTGCACACCCGCTGCCCAGTCCTAGGTGTCATCTGATTTTCTCCATTTGGGACATTCCAGTTTCTTTCTTCATAGCAAGCAAATCAAATAACAGGCAGCTGGAGTGCTCATTAAGGGTCCCAGACCAGAGAGAGGCACTGATGGGGGAAGAGTTGGGGCCTGAGATCTGCAAACCACAATCCTGGTCCTCCCATCCTCCTCTCCCGGCTCTGACCCACCCCTCCCAGTGGCTTGGCTCCTCTGATCTGCCTCTGGCTTGCCTCATCTCAGGCCTTCTCTGCCTGGCCCCTCAGCCTGGCCTTCCCTGCCAGCTCCCTCTTTCTAGGCTTCATATACACAGTCTCTGCCCCTGCATGCTGCTTTCCCTACTGGGATGGGGGATGTGCATGTGCCCCGATTCCTGCCTCCAGGCCATTGCACAGGCAGTGCCTCACCAGGACTGCCCTTCCCAATGCCCTTCATCCATCCTTCAGGAAGTAGCCCACCTATCTGCTCCAAGGATTGCCACCCCTCGTCCTTGGGATATCTCCTTGGCATGGCCTTTGAGGGTGGCACCTTCTAGTGCATTCTCCCCTCTGCCATCTCCTGAGGTGCTCGCAGCAATCCTGGGAGGGAGGTGGTAGGGCCTGGATTTTACAGAGGAGGAGTGTGAAGTGTTGGGGGTGGCATGGCTTGCCTAAGGTCTCACAGCTGGCAAATACTGGTTAGAATCCTAGTTTTGAGCCTATCGGCTCACTGGATGCCTGTGTGCCCTCCGCACATTGGTTTCTTCAAATTGTTTTGTACCAAAACCATTTCCCTGTTTCCTCTCTGACTTTTTATCTCACCTGGAAGTTTCTTCCTGTCCCAGTTCTTGGCCTCACCCATTCCTCTCCTTTGCCCTTTTCTCAGATGTGGGAGAACACACCTAGGAAAGGGGAGGTCTAGAGTGGGTGCCCTCAAGTTGCTGCAGGGCCCATAAGCTGCTTCTAGAACTGCGCTGTCCAACAGAACTTTCTGTGATGATGTATACATCATCCCTTGGTATCCATGGGGGACAGGTTCCAGGACCCTCCCCATGGATACTAAAATCTGCAGACGCTCAAGTGCCTGATACAAAACAGTGCTGTACTTGCAAATACAACATCCTCCTGTACACTTTAAATCATCTCTAGATGACTTCTGATACCTAATGCAATGTAAATACTATGTAAATATTTGTTATACTGTATTGTTTAGGGAATAATGACAAGGAAGGTCAGTACATGTTCAGTACAGAAGTAATTTTTTCGAATTCTTTCAATCCGCAGTTGGTTGAATCCACGGCTACAGAACCCACAGATACAGAGGGCCGCCTCTCTGTTCCATTTCTGTACTGTCCAATGTGGCCGTCCCTAGCTATGGTGTCTGCTGAGCACTTGAAATGGGGCTGGTGTGACAGAGGATCCAAATTTAAATTTTAGTTAATTTAAATATAAAGAGTCACAAGTAACTAGTGGTTACTTCTTAGGGTGTCCCTCTAGGTGCCCAAGGACTGCAGGCATCACCCCCACACAGGTGAGGTCCCCCGCCCGCTCCACCCACAGGACAGCTCCCTCCCTCTGGCTCCAACACCTTCTTCTGCTGACCTCAGGTCCTGCCACTGCAGCCATGATTTCCGCTCACTCCTCTGTCCCCATTTCCACACCAACTCCAGGTCACAAACTCCTTTGGCCTCAGTAGACTTTTGTTCAGCCTCACTATTGTGCCTGCCTTAACCTCTCACTCTAGGGACATGACTTCCATCTTCCAAACCCCTCCATGGCTCCCCATTCAGTGGGACCCAGGCTACCGTCTCTCTGGCCACATCTTGGCCCACCCTCTCTCCCAGCCTTCCAGGGTCTTGGACTTCCTTCAGTCCCCCAAGGCAAACCCCTCCCTCTGGCCTCCAGTCTTCAGAAGCTGTCCCCTTTGCCCCTTAGAACAAAACCCTGCACTCACCCCCTTTGCCTTGCAAACCACTATTTGCTCTTTAGCTCTTCACTTGAAAATCACTTCCCCAGGCAGCCCACCGTGACTGCCACAACTATCTGACTATGTTGTATGTAACACGAGTACATTCCCAGGCCCTCTTCTTCTGTTATTGTACCATTTTTTATACAACATGGTCACTGCCCATTTTCTTTTTTTGTGCCTTATTTGCCATTAAGTTCATGTCTCCCATAGTACCTGACCCACAGCTGGTTCCCAGTGAGCATTTCCTGAATGAATGAATGAAAATGGACAAGGAAGGTGGCAGAAGGAAGAGGAATGTATACAGGGGCAGGCTTAGGTTCTAGTCCTGGATGTCCCCATGTGACTCTGGGCAGCCTACTGCACTTCTCTGGGCCTCAGTTTCCCCATCTGTAAAATGGGGGGCACTTCAGATGATCTCTGGGGTGATTTACAGCTCTGGCAGCTGAGACATCTAGAAGTCAGAAGGGTAAACATGAAGCTGCAGTTTGGGGAGGAGGAATCAGCATGTCAGATACAATAGTTAGCCCCAAGGCCCTGAGAGCTCGGCTAAGTCTTAAGCAGAGGAAGCAAGGATCTAGGGAAGAGCTGGGGCATGCCCTGGCCAGCAGGAGTGTCTAGGAAGGGCAGAGGGTGGAGAGAGGAACTGAGCTAAACCCCCAGGGTCAGATGCTTATCCCTCAGCAACCAGGGCACCCGAGATACCTGGGGGAGCCTTCACTGCCCTGACACCCTCTTCCCATGTGAATGCTCAGTAAAGGCCCCCTCTCATACTGCTGAGCCCAAAGACTCCTGCTCCCTCTTCACTCCCCCTCCAGACCTTGGGGACTGTGGGCGGCCTGACGGAGCCCTCTGGATTCCCTGGGGCCTCGCAGGGCATGGGAATGAGCTGACGGCAGCAGTCATGGGTGTACCACTAGCACCAGTAAGCTTGCCCTGTGATCGCCCTCTCTGCTCTGGCCCTGTGATCTCCCTCTCCTTGACTACCGTGGAGAACTGCGCTGGCAGGTGCCAGCCTTGGCCTGGCAGAGGCACCTGAGAGAGGCCTGGCTGTAGGAAATAGTGCATCCTGCCAAAATGACCAGAACACCCACCACAGTTAGAACTAGGCTTTAACGTTTGCCATCACTGCCACCATTTTGCAAGTTCAGAGGGGTTAGAGTATTTGTCCCAGGTGGCACAACTCCCAAGTATCTGAGTAGGGAAAATTCCCCACAGCTGCTGGACTCTACTACCCTGCTCTTCACTGTTCCACACTACCTCTTACTGAGTCAGCAACCCCTTCCCATTTCTTCCTATGGAAGCCTTCCATGGCCAGCCTGCTCCTGGACCTCTTAACTGCTGTAGCCCTCACTTGCCTTCCCTGCCTCATTTGGGCCCTGTGCTGTCCAGATTCCCATAAGTCACCAGGCCTCACCCTCTCAAGGCCCAGCTTTTCCTTTGGTGGCACAAGGAGTCTGCATGTCCCTCCTTTCTGGGGAGGGGAGGGTGTGGTCTTTTCACATACTCCCAAGACTGCCATGGCTAAGAGATGCACTAGTAGCTTTTAACCCATTTAGGATTAAGGAAATTTGGGGAATGGGAGAAAGCTCAGCATCCTCTTCCCAGAAAAATACACAGATGCAAAACGTTGGGGACCATTCCAGGGCCGCCTGCATAAGAAACCCAATTAGGAACAAGGAGGTATGGGCTAATTCCTGCCCAAGGACGGCTTAGCCAGGCTACCCACACTTGGGCTCTAGCGGTCTGGGGCAGGCAGTAAGATGGGACTAGGACACACCCCCTGCAAACACTGACCCCTCTGCATCACCCACACCCACCCCACCCCCGCCCCGCAGACCCTTGGATGAGTCACTTCCTCAGTCCCTCTTCCTAACGTGGCAATAAAAGGCAGCACCACCGACCCTGGAGGGGCGAAGGGAGAGGGCCACGGGGTCTCAGTAAGCCTGGGCTCCCGGGCCAGCCGAGCATGCTTCCCGCCGCGTGGGTGGGGGGCGGCTCTCACACGACCCGGACAGATCCCAAGGAAGAGAAGTGGAGCTTCCCCGCCTCCGAGCGCCTCTGCGCGCCCAGCCTTCCTCCACCTGCCCGCTGCGCCCAGGGCGCTCCCAGCTCTGGACGCGGGGGGCGCTTCCCGGGGGCGGGAACCGCGGGCTCACGCTCATGCCAACCGGGTCCTGCGGGTCCCTGGCAGGGCAGCGTCCGTCCGTGCCCCCCACCCCTCCCGCAGACAACTCGCTCGAGCCCGGGGCGCATCGGGCGACGCGGAGAGCTAGCGCCCGCGGGCACGGGCTGGTGGAGAGTTTGGAGGCTGCGCGAGGCGGCGCCGCGGGGAGGGATAAAAGCCAGCAACAAAGAGCACAGACCTCGTCCAGCAGTTGGTTAACTCGTCCCAAAATAGCCGTCTCCATCTGCTGCTCCCCGCGCTCCGCTTCCAGGCGCAGCACCCGGGCCTGCAGCTCGGCCGTCCGA
>NW_007730775.1:153283-153815 GCF_000696425.1 Galeopterus variegatus | reverse complement strand
CCGGCGGCCGCCGCTTTGCGGGCGCGCTCCGCTACCATCCCCTCGCGTCTCGAGAACCAATAAATAATAAATAAATAGAATAAATAAAGGCGAGAGCTGCTGCCAACAGGCACGATCCCAACTGCAGGGCAGGGGGAAAGGGTTTGCGTTGCTGGAAAACGTCCCTTTCCTTTGCTGGCGGCAAAGAGGACGAAAAAAAATAGCAGCAGGAGGGGAAAAGCCGAAAACACACGACCAGCGGTAATCGGGGTACACCGAGGTGAGAAGGAAGGTATTTCGAAGAACGTTCCAAGTCCGGGCAAGTTTGTGGAGTCTGGCCGGCTCTCCTCCCCGCCCCGTCTTTCCCTTCCAGTGTCTGCAGGGGTCTCGAGCTGGTGCCGCGCTGCCCGTCCTTCTGCGTGGCTCGCGTTTCAGTCCCCGGGCGAAGGGGTGCACAGGGAGGGCCCCATGGGCAGAGGTGGGTCGTGGCCGCTGCCGAGGAGCGCTGCGGCGATTCCGGCGCCTGTGTAACCGGACACACGGGCTGCGGCGG
>NW_007730775.1:139655-152036 GCF_000696425.1 Galeopterus variegatus | reverse complement strand
GCCCCGCCTTGGGCTCTGCACCTCCCGCAGCTCCGCCGGCGCCCACCCTGGGGCTCATTCCTCCAGCCACATCTTTACTCGGTGGTGAAAAGTCAGCCCTCCAGGGGGCAGCACGACTGACGCCCCTTTCTCTCCTTCAGGACCAAGATCTAACATGGCAAGTAGACTAAGAACTGCGCAGAAGGGTTTATTCCAGGGTATCCGAGAGGCCGGTCAGTCCCTCTGCCTGCCCGTCCTGATCTCGCCCCTTCTTGCCGGCCATCGGTATGACACCCATTCCGTCCATCCCTCTGCTGTCAGGGCAGCCCGCCCCAACCATCCCAGCTGTGAAAGGTGAGCAATTCCTACACATATTCACACTCCATCCCTGCGGGAGCCCTGCCGTAAAGCTAACCCTGCTCCCCCTGCTGTCATTTCCTGTCTTCCACTAGAGAAAAGCTGGTGGCCCGAAGGGCATTTTGTAGTTTCCTCTCTTCTCTTGTCACCTCCCCCCACTGTAAGTGACATTTGTATCCCAAGAAACTTTATCTTCTTGCGCCTCTTGACATTCCTGCAAATGAGATGGTGGGATTGAGTTTTTGGAGACAGCCTAATTCCCAGGATTAGCGGGCAGGGGACAGAAGGCTCACCCTTGGGATGAGAAATGGAGGTAGGGTGACAGGGGTGTTGGGATTCTATTTCATAACAGGGTGTGCCGACACAAACTTCACATTTTATATATTAACCTGATATATATAGTACAGTATAATACAGTATCATGGCACATCTAATAGTGTGTGGCACATTTAATAGAGTGTATTGAATTGTAACTTAGTACTTATATATAGTAAGTGTTATAACATTGATTGCTGGGTCAGTCAGCTACTGTGGAGGACTACGGGGATAGAAAGTGATGCTTCAGAAAAGGCCGGTGGCCAGGGGCTCTGGGTTGCAGTCCCAGCTCTAGGATTTCCTTGATGTGCCACACTGAGTAGGTGTGCCTCTGTTTCCCCAGCCCTGTGATGGAATGTCCCAGTCTGCTTCTCAGAGAAATCCTCGAGGGAACACAGAGGTATTGAAGACCACCAGGGGGAGCTGGAGAGTTTCTGTATTGGGAGGTCCAGGCTGGGAGACTAAAGGACTTTGGACTTTGCCCACTTCCCTCCCAGGCTAATGTGAATAGAGGAACTGAAATGAGGAGTTAGTTTCATTCCTTCCTTATTCCTCAGGCTGATCTTTTCCCTTTCAGGGTCTTTAGGGGCTCTCAGGAGTGCTAAGACAGTGAGACCTAAGGAGTTGGGAGCTGGAACATCCTTGTGCTTAGGAACTGAAGGAATAGGGTACAGGGATAGCCTGACCTGACCCCACCACTGGAAACGCGTCCAAACCCTGGGGCTTCTGGGGAACTCTGGAGTCAGAGTAACCCAGATGTAAATCCCACTTCTGTCAATGTTGGAGTTACATAACATCCCTAGCCTCAGTTTTGTCATTTATAAAACGGGCTTATAATAAAAGTGCCTACCTTTTGGGGAGGATTCAATGAAGTGATGCATGTAAAGCACTTAACACAGTGCCTGGCACATAGTAGGCACTCAACAAATGGTATCTTCTTCCTTCTTCAGGAACTCATGTCTGCTAGTGCTGGCTAAGACACAGCTACCTCTGGGCTCCTAGTTGTGGAGTAGGAAGAAATTTCAGTCCCAAGAGTAAGAAAATGGGTCACAGTTAGCCCCCATTTCTGGGGGAGCAGCTTGTGGGAAGCAGGCCTTAGCCTGAGTTGGCTCTATCCCCAGATATCCTTTCCCCTCTTCCTGCATTGTCTGAAGTTCTTACCTTGGAAGATTTTCTTTTCAGGTTAAGCATTGTCCACCCTAGGCAAATGTCACGGCATGATAGGGTTTATCTTGAACCCCTCTTTTTTCAGAGGTGTAGGCCAGGACCTGGGAACTCTAAGATGAAACGACCCTGCCTTCCAGGAACTCAAAGTCCAATAGGGGAAGATAGGACATGTTCGCATACAACTTCCGCAAAGGCAGAATAGTGAAAACCCACAAAATGGTGTAAAGGCCACAAGAAGGGGTTTCTAGGAAGAAAGGCAGGATTCCAGTGGCCTAGGAACAGTCCTTAGGAAGTAGAACTTCTTGTTTGTAGCAAGAAGACATAGGGCCTTCAATCCTAACCCAAAGAATTTGACTTCGATCTGTGATCATAGTTACACTCCTAGACAAAATGGGCATTCTGGGTAGCAGAATGGAAAGCTGAGGGAAAAAGTCCCTATGCACACGAGCTGCCCTGTTCTTCAAGTCTTTTCTGTGTTTTTCTGTCTACACCCATCTGCTCCTGCTGGCCCCTCTGCCAGGAAAGCCACACTCCACTTTCCTGTTCTCTGTACCTTAAAATCCTGCCATTTGCGCCGAGCCCAGTTTTATCGAGCAAACCCCACTCCTCTTCCTCTCACCGTGGCTTTGACAGCACCAAACTCCTTCTTCCTGAAATTCCACCACCCAGGCTCTGAGACCCTGCTGTCTCTCTTGCCTGCTTTTCAGTCTTCCCTGGAGACTCCTCTTCTGCTCCCTATGTCAAATATGGTGGTCAGATCTCCCCAGGACTGTCGCAGGTGCTCCGCAGGGCTGTTCTGACCTGGCTACCCATTAGAATCACTTGTGGAGGCCACAGGGGTGATGACACCTGCTGTTTTATCTGCCCTGAGGCTGTTCCCCCTTCTCCTAGTAAATGTGACTCAGTTTCCTTTGGGAACCCTCTTCCTCAGCTCTGGTAGGGTTAACCCCACACCCGGCACTAGGGTATATGAGCTAAACTAACCATCTGGTCTCTGTCATCTCCCCTGGCCACAGTGGTTGGGTCAGAGATGGGCACGGGGCCCAGTTCAGGCCAGTGAGAGCCAGGCTGCAATGACTGGGAAGGACAGCTATTTATTTCTTTGGGAAGGGCTCTCTAAGAGAATATGAACCGGAGCTACAGGAGGCATCTTGCCACTGTTGATAGATAAAGATCATGCCTGAGAATGAAGCCAACAGGGAGGCCAACAGAGGTGAAGAGACTGAATCCCGAAGACATTACATAGAGCCTTTGATCAAATTGTGCCAGAAGCTCATCCATGCCTGAACTTTCCAGTTACAGGAGTCATTTTGCTGAAGCCAGTTTGAGTTGGGTTTCTTTTCTTGCAAGAGTAAGAGCCCGGAGTCACATAGAGGCTTCACCCCACCTTACTGAGTGGTTGGTAGGAGGAGGCGCAGGGAAGCCCAGGTTCCCATCTTGCTTATGAAAGCTCCCCAGGGGATTGGGAGGAACACCCAGGGTAGGGAGTCACTGCACTGTACACGTGACCAGGGAGAACGTGTCCATCCTCTGCTGACGACTCTCCCATGCAGACCCACAGCTCATATCCCCCCACTTCTCACCCATAGCTCTAAGTGCTCCCCCTCGCTCTTCCTGCCTTTCGTTCCCTTGGTGCCAGGCATTGGCCTCACCCTGTGGCTCAGGCTGGATGTTTGCTTTCCTGAATGTTTGCTTTTTCCCTCACCCTTGCTTCCTTCACCCAGTCGGGACCGGTCCTGTAGATTCCACCTCCTGTGTTTCTCTCGGATCTGTTCCTCCTTGCTGATGTCTCTGCTCCCGCTGCCTGCCCCAAGCCTAGCTCTTTAGACAGGCCCAACTCTCCCATGCAGTAGCCATAGCTGGCAAACCCAACCCAAGGAAGCCCAGACTGCAGACCTGCCAGGACCTTCCCCTGACACTCCAGACTCCACATTCCTTATTCCTTCCCCAGGCTTTATGGTCCCTGGCATGACAGCCCAGCTTCCCAGCTCTGTCCCTGACGCCTGCATGTGGCAAGCCACAAGATAGAAGGGCCGGGGCTGCTGTTGGCTTCGTGCAGTCAAGTTGCCAAACAAGCCCAGACTTTCACGTGCATGAGAAATAACCTCGTTCACCTGAGCCATTGTTAGTATGGGTCTGTCCTCTGTAGCCTAAGTCATATCCTAACTATGACATGGGTCTGTCCTTTCTTAGGCTGAGTTCCAGGGAGCAAGTCTGACTGCATTCACCTCTGTGTCCTCAGCACTTAGCTCATTGTAGATGCTCGGGGAATGGTGGTATAAACGAGTGAGCAAGTGATGATTGGGTGATGGATTCTAGTTCTGCCTCTCTCCTAGCGCTGTTACTTAACACGTGCAACAACTTCCTCTTCTGTGATTTCAAGAGACTGGTGGGGAAGGAAGGGAAGGGAGAAGTGGAGTGGATAAGGGCCTTCCCAGCTCAAAAATCCATTCATTCAACAGATATTTATGGAGCGCTCGGTAGTGCCAGGCTCTGTGCTGGTGTTGGGGACACAACTGTGAAAAAGGGAAGCTAGTGGTGGAGGCCAACGCTGATGAGAACTACAGTGCAGGAAATAGCGGGTACTTCGGGAGCACAGAAGAGGAGCCCCTCCCAGGCTGAGGGCATAAGACTTGAAGGGTGAGCAGAGTAGCCAGATGAAGGGATGCAGGGAGGGCATGCCAAGCAGAGGGACCAGGCTGAGCAAAGGCCTGGCGGCGAGAAGGTGCATGGCTCCAGGGAAGCTGAGTGGTTCACTGTGGCTGAGATGTACAGTGCAGAGGGGAAGGGGAGAGGGCTTATGCTGGGAGGTGGGCAGGGGCTGGCCATGATAAGGTGTTCAGACTTTGTCCTGAGGGCAAAAGGGAGCCATTAGAGGTGCTATGCTCCTATGCTGGAATTTGGGAGCTAGTGATCTGTACCAGCTGAGGATCTCAAAGAGCATGAACTGATGGCAATCTCGGAGTAGAGCGAGGATGAACAAGGCAGGCATTCTTTGGGCCTTAGGCTCTCAAAACTGCCTTTGTAAAGCCTATAAAAGTAAATGTTTGCCCCAAGTTAGGGGACAGCATGAAGTATCATTGGGGTGAGCTCCTGGTTTGAGCTGTAGACCAGACATTTGGAAATGCCTGTTCCTGAGACCTCATTTCCTTCCCATGAAGCCAAGTTGATCAGTTTGTTGGCTGTGACTCTGCAGAGCAGGGGCTGGGGATCGAGGGGCAGGAGCTGCAGATGTGCGGGGGAGGTCCAGGCTGCCCAGGAAGCCCTGGAAGCCTTATTAACTGGGGCCAAAATAAATTCTCTAATTAAGTTAATAGTAGAGCCAAGTGCATAGGCTTCATTGATGAAAACGTCTGGGAGACCCTCTTCAGCAGTCAAGGGGCTTGAAGGAGTTTGGGTGCTTACAGTTTTAGGCCATGAGTGACTATGTGCTTGTGCGTGTGGGCGTGACCTCTAGCTGCCATCTATTTAGGGTCTCACTGTGTGTGCTTGCCTTCATCTGCTCTTTTGTTTTGGGACACAAGAGATCATACACATTTATGCAGGGGAGTGCAAATGCTGTGGGTGACCAGGGCTGCCTCAAGGTACATATGATCTGGCTCCAAGACACTCTGTGTGTGTGTGTGTGAGTGTGTGTGCATGTGCACACATGTGTTTGTGTGTTGGGGATGTGTACCCATACATGTACCCAGAAAGGGATGCGTACTGACCTCTACTTGTATAACCTGCTTTGGTCTAGATTTATATACAAAAACATATATAGGCTTCTGAATGGTCAGGACACCAACCGTATCTAGAAATGATAGTAGCAGTAACCAGGGACAGTATTGCAGTAATCTATAGCTGCATAACAAACTGCTCCAAAACTTAGTAGCTTAAACAATGAATTATTATTTCTCATAATTCTGTGAATTGACAGGGCTCAGTTGAGTGATTCTTCTGCTCTAAGTAGCGTGACTGAGATCACTCATGTGGCTGCATTGGGGGAGCTTGGCTGGGGCTGGAACATCCAAGGTGTTATTTCTCATAATTCTGTGAATTGACAGGGCTCAGTTGAGTGATTCTTCTGCTCTAAGTAGTGTGACTGAGATCACTCATGTGGCTGCATTGGGGGAGCTTGGCTGGGGCTGGAACATCCAAGGTAGCCTCTCACCCTCCAAGGTCACTCTAAGTGGCCCCTTAGCATTCTGTTGATCTTCTTTAAACATGGTGACTGGCTTTCTAAGGGAGAGTTCCAAGAGTGCTTGCCATGCCTGTGTTTGTGTGACACTTGCTAATGTCCCATTGCCCAAAAGAAGTCACATGGCCAAGCCCAGAACAATGTGGGAGGGAACTACCCAAGGTCATGAATACCAGGATGTGTGATCCATTGGAGGCCACAGATATAAGTGTTTACCCCAGCAAAGAATGAATGCCTGGCAGGGCAGGCTACTGGACTTGTTTCTTAGAGTATCATTTGACTCTGAAAAGTAGGATTTGGGGAATATGGTTAGCAAAGGCCATGCTCAACTCTCAACCCCAGTGCCCAGACCCTTCCCAGAGCAGCTCTCTGTTGTTGACCTCTTCTAGGAGCAGCAGAGGGGTCCCAAACAGCCCAAATCTCTCTGGTCTCAGGTGGTTTGAGAATAATTCAGCAGAAGTCTACTACCTTGGCCTTATTCCAAGGCCAGTCATGGACAGCTCTGGGACTCATCTTCTATTTACTTAGAGGCTGTTCCAGGTAGTTTCAGGTGCTGGCTCCACTGTGTGACCTTGGGCTAATTATGTAGCCTCTCTGTACCTGTTTTTAAATTCGAACTATGGGGAGAGCAACTCTTATCTCCTAGAGTCATTGTGAGGATTGGATGCAATGATGTGTGTAAAGTGCCAAGTCAGTCCTTAGTGCATAGGAGCCGACATTGCCTTTAGAATACCTGCAGAGACTGTGCACATACAGCAAAGACCAAACAGGGGTTCCCACCTCCTCTCAAGGTCTGTGTGCTTGCAGCTGAGAGGAAGGCCACTGCTTGCCCATTTGCAAAGTCTAGGTCATTTATCCGTCAGTCAGTCCACACCTACTATCGAGGTCCTGGTGGGAGCAAATCCCAGAGTCAGGTGCTCATAGAGCTTGAATTCTCTAGGGGCCTCTGTGGGGACTTATGTGTGCAGGAAAGAGAACAGCAGTGCCAAGCAGCTTGAACTGAGGGCCAGACAAGCTAGCAGATGACTAGTGCCTTGGGACTCAGAGAAGGGGAGTGGGTGGAAACTTGGAGATGAAGTAAAGGTTCAGAAAGGCTTCTGGAAGAGCTGAGTGCTAAGCTGGGCCTTGGAGCCAGACAGAGGAGAGAACTGGGAGAATAGAGCAGAAGTTCCGACCTTTTGTGGTCTGTCCTTTCTAGGGATGATGCATCATGTGACCTCCTGACCTCCAACAGCCCCAACCATCTGTCCCTTCCATTTCTCTCCTCTCAGGTGGTAAGATTTGGTAATGTTTGGCACATACACCAACACTCCCATTCCCACACCATTGGCAGACATCACTAATCAACTACAGAACGTCACTGCAACACACACACACACACACACACACACACACACACCTTAGGCTTCTCAAAACAGAAAGCTGTTATCAATCTGTTAAGATTAGCATTTGAGATGAAACCATTTTGCGGACTCAGCTTGAGTTGGAATAAAGCACCCAGAAGCTCCAAGTCCTGGCTTCTCCATCTGCAAACTGTGTGCCTTTCAGTAAACGTCTTAACCTCTCTGTAACTCAACTACCTGCCCGGGGCAGGGGGATATTAATTCCTACTCAAGGGAATGCTGAAAGACTCAAATGAGATCATGTGTGCAAGGCCCTAATAAAATACAAAATCCAGAGGAGATGATGGTGATGGTCGCACTGCAGCCAGACGTCAGAAATCAGAAGCAAATGGCATCCATTAGGGCCCCATTTGCAGCTTTTTGGAGGAAGAACCATCAGTTGAGGAGTGAGAGTGAGACGCAGACCCTCAGAGCTGTCAGCCTGAGAAAACAGGGTTCAGAATCTGGGCCTCACCTCAGAGCTGGTGGAAGGGCACCCCCACCCCAAGCACATGCTCAGAAAAGAAGCCACGGACTTGAGCTCTCCCTGACAGGCGGGAAGAGCTGTCAGAAAGGCAGGCAACCACGGTTTAAGGGACAGATGTTTTTGGCTGATGACAGATGGATTGCGAAGAGCCCAATTAGTCCAGTGAAGCAGACCCCTGTTTACCAGCATTTGAAGTATGTAAGTTATGGCGTTGTGTCTCTGCTCAGTCTCCTGTCCACCCTCTCCAGTCTCCCTTGGCCACCCCACCACTGTGGAACTCTTTTGTTTGACCCTGGAGCTCAGTCTTTGAATCCTAAGACGCAGACCCTCAGAGCTGTCAGCCTGAGAAAACAGGGTTCAGAATCTGGGCCTCACCTCAGAGCTGGTGGAAGGGCACCCCCACCCCAAGCACATGCTCAGAAAAGAAGCCACGGACTTGAGCTCTCCCCGACAGGCGGGAAGAGCTGTCAGAAAGGCAGGCAACCGCGGTTTAAGGGACAGATGTTTTTGGCTGATGACAGATGGATTGTGAAGAGCCCAATTAGTCCAGTGAAGCAGACCCCTGTTTACCAGCATTTGAAGTATGTAAGTTATGGCGTTGTGTCTCTGCTCAGTCTCCTGTCCACCCTCTCCAGTCTCCCTCTGGCCACCCCACCACTGTGGAACTCTTTTGTTTGACCCTGGAGCTCAGTCTTTGAATCCTTTCTTAGGAGCTGCTGTCCTGGTTTGAAGTGTGGGGAACTCCCACCCCTTGCCCAGAAGGACNTTATTTCTCATAATTCTGTGAATTGACAGGGCTCAGTTGAGTGATTCTTCTGCTCTAAGTAGTGTGACTGAGATCACTCATGTGGCTGCATTGGGGGAGCTTGGCTGGGGCTGGAACATCCAAGGTAGCCTCTCACCCTCCAAGGTCACTCTAAGTGGCCCCTTAGCATTCTGTTGATCTTCTTTAAACATGGTGACTGGCTTTCTAAGGGAGAGTTCCAAGAGTGCTTGCCATGCCTGTGTTTGTGTGACACTTGCTAATGTCCCATTGCCCAAAAGAAGTCACATGGCCAAGCCCAGAACAATGTGGGAGGGAACTACCCAAGGTCATGAATACCAGGATGTGTGATCCATTGGAGGCCACAGATATAAGTGTTTACCCCAGCAAAGAATGAATGCCTGGCAGGGCAGGCTACTGGACTTGTTTCTTAGAGTATCATTTGACTCTGAAAAGTAGGATTTGGGGAATATGGTTAGCAAAGGCCATGCCCAACTCTCAACCCCAGTGCCCAGACCCTTCCCAGAGCAGCTCTCTGTTGTTGACCTCTTCTAGGAGCAGCAGAGGGGTCCCAAACAGCCCAAATCTCTCTGGTCTCAGGTGGTTTGAGAATAATTCAGCAGAAGTCTACTACCTTGGCCTTATTCCAAGGCCAGTCATGGACAGCTCTGGGACTCATCTTCTATTTACTTAGAGGCTGTTCCAGGTAGTTTCAGGTGCTGGCTCCACTGTGTGACCTTGGGCTAATTATGTAGCCTCTCTGTACCTGTTTTTAAATTCGAACTATGGGGAGAGCAACTCTTATCTCCTAGAGTCATTGTGAGGATTGGATGCAATGATGTGTGTAAAGTGCCAAGTCAGTCCTTAGTGCATAGGAGCCGACATTGCCTTTAGAATACCTGCAGAGACTGTGCACATACAGCAAAGACCAAACAGGGGTTCCCACCTCCTCTCAAGGTCTGTGTGCTTGCAGCTGAGAGGAAGGCCACTGCTTGCCCATTTGCAAAGTCTAGGTCATTTATCCGTCAGTCAGTCCACACCTACTATCGAGGTCCTGGTGGGAGCAAATCCCAGAGTCAGGTGCTCATAGAGCTTGAATTCTCTAGGGGCCTCTGTGGGGACTTATGTGTGCAGGAAAGAGAACAGCAGTGCCAAGCAGCTTGAACTGAGGGCCAGACAAGCTAGCAGATGACTAGTGCCTTGGGACTCAGAGAAGGGGAGTGGGTGGAAACTTGGAGATGAAGTAAAGGTTCAGAAAGGCTTCTGGAAGAGCTGAGTGCTAAGCTGGGCCTTGGAGCCAGACAGAGGAGAGAACTGGGAGAATAGAGCAGAAGTTCCGACCTTTTGTGGTCTGTCCTTTCTAGGGATGATGCATCATGTGACCTCCTGACCTCCAACAGCCCCAACCATCTGTCCCTTCCATTTCTCTCCTCTCAGGTGGTAAGATTTGGTAATGTTTGGCACATACACCAACACTCCCATTCCCACACCATTGGCAGACATCACTAATCAACTACAGAACGTCACTGCAACACACACACACACACACACACACCTTAGGCTTCTCAAAACAGAAAGCTGTTATCAATCTGTTAAGATTAGCATTTGAGATGAAACCATTTTGCGGACTCAGCTTGAGTTGGAATAAAGCACCCAGAAGCTCCAAGTCCTGGCTTCTCCATCTGCAAACTGTGTGCCTTTCAGTAAACGTCTTAACCTCTCTGTAACTCAACTACCTGCCCGGGGCAGGGGGATATTAATTCCTACTCAAGGGAATGCTGAAAGACTCAAATGAGATCATGTGTGCAAGGCCCTAATAAAATACAAAATCCAGAGGAGATGATGGTGATGGTCGCACTGCAGCCAGACGTCAGAAATCAGAAGCAAATGGCATCCATTAGGGCCCCATTTGCAGCTTTTTGGAGGAAGAACAATCAGTTGAGGAGTGAGAGTGAGACGCAGACCCTCAGAGCTGTCAGCCTGAGAAAACAGGGTTCAGAATCTGGGCCTCACCTCAGAGCTGGTGGAAGGGCACCCCCACCCCAAGCACATGCTCAGAAAAGAAGCCACGGACTTGAGCTCTCCCCGACAGGCGGGAAGAGCTGTCAGAAAGGCAGGCAACCGCGGTTTAAGGGACAGATGTTTTTGGCTGATGACAGATGGATTGTGAAGAGCCCAATTAGTCCAGTGAAGCAGACCCCTGTTTACCAGCATTTGAAGTATGTAAGTTATGGCGTTGTGTCTCTGCTCAGTCTCCTGTCCACCCTCTCCAGTCTCCCTCTGGCCACCCCACCACTGTGGAACTCTTTTGTTTGACCCTGGAGCTCAGTCTTTGAATCCTTTCTTAGGAGCTGCTGTCCTGGTTTGAAGTGTGGGGAACTCCCACCCCTTGCCCAGAAGGACCTTTTATAAATCCTCCAAGCCTCCACTGGTATGTGACACTTGCAGAAACTGAGCACAGAGAGGCCAGACTGTGGTCCAAGGTCACCCAGCATACTGGTAGCAGCACCAGACCTGGGCCAGGTCTCTTCCCTGCCAGGCACCACATAGCCCCCAGGTTCAATCAAGCTCAGCCCAGGGTCTGGACTATGACCAGTGGCCAATAAATCCAGAGGAGGCTTTGCTCTCCTGACTGAGCTTTTCTCTCTCTGGTTTCTTCCCCAGCAGTAGCTGTAAAGGCAGAACCACCTGGAACATTTGTTCCTGTAAACCTCATTACAAAAGCCCTTTTTTTTCCTTTCTCTTTCTCTTAAAAGCTGTTGCTTTGGTAAGGTCATTTCTGAAATGGGAAGGGGGATGCCCTGTTTGTCTTTCCTGTACAGCCCGCCCTCATCAGGAAATGAAGGGTCTTGCTTTCCTTCAGTGATCCATTCTTGACATTAGCTTGCCGCCAACAGGCGGGTCTGCTGTACATATATTAACTCAGGCCTTTCCTCGGCTTTATAAGGCTCTGGGACAACATCTGGAAACAGATGTTTGCTCGGAGATGGAGCAGGAGCTGGAGGCACAGAGCCAAAAGCAAGCTCCAGCCCCCAGGGAAGGAGGGTAGATGTGCTGAGGACTCTGGCAGAACATGGGGCGATGAGCTGGTGCAGGAGCTTTGCCAATAGGAGGGGATGGCTCCTGCTCTGGGCTGGGGCACTGGTGGCTGTTTGCCAAATGGCCTGGCCCATCAGAGCATAGCCTTGATGGTTTCCAAGGATGCTGGGCTTGCCCAGGGCTGCAGGCCAGCACTGCAGAGGTGCCAGACGCTGTCCCCACAGCTTCTCTCTTTGCTCCCATCCCATGGCCAAGGACTAGGAGTCCAGCTCCTTGAACATTTCAACTTGTTTCCCAGAAATGGGAAGTTCCTACAGGGCTCGAGACATCATCAAATTCAAATTTGTTGCAATCCTAAATGTGAACTCAAGGCCGGGCACATTACAGTTCTTAGGGAAAGAGTGATAGTAATGGTGGTGGTGATGGTGGTGGTGGTGGTGGTTGTGGTGATGGTGATGGTGGTGNGGTGGTGGTGGTGGTGGTGGTGGTGGTGGTGGTGGTGGTGGTGGTGGTGGTGGTGGTGGTGATGGTGGTGGTGGTGATGGTAGTGGTGGTGATGGTGGTGGTGGTGATGGTGGTGGTGATGGTGGTGGTAGAAGTAATGGTGGTGATGATGGTGGTGGTTGTGGTGATGGTGATGGTGGTGATGGTGGTGATGGTGGTGGTGATGGTGGTGATGGTGGTGGTGATGGTGGAGGTGGTGGTGGTGGTT
>NW_007730775.1:124355-138655 GCF_000696425.1 Galeopterus variegatus | reverse complement strand
GTGGTGATGGTGAAGGTGGTGGTGGTGGTTGTGGTGGTGATGGTGGTGGTGATATGATGGTGGTGGTGATGGTGATGGTGGTAGTGATGATGATGATGGTGGTGGTGGTAATGGTGGTGGTTGTGGTGATGGTGATGGAGGTGGTGATGGTGATGGTGGTGGTGGTGGTGATGGTGGAGGTGGTGGTGGTGATGGTGGTGGTGGTAGTGATGGTGGTGGTGGTGATGGTGGTGGTAGAAGTGATGGTGGTGGTTGTGGTGATGGTGATGGTGGTGATGGTGGTGGTGATGGTGGAGGTGGTGGTGATGGTGGTGGTGATGGTGATGGTGGTGGTGATATGATGATGGTGGTGATGGTGATGGTGGTAGTGATGGTGGTGGTGGTGATGGTGATGGTGGTAGTGGTGGTGGTGGTTGTGGTGATGGTGATGGTGGTGATGATGGTGGTGGTGGTGATGGTGGTGGTGGTTGTGGTGATGGTGGTGATGATGGTGGTGGTAGTGATGGTAGAGATGGTGGTGGTGGTGATGGTGGTGATAGAAGTGGTGGTGGTGATGGTGGTAGTGATGGTGGTGGTGATGGTGATGTTGGAGGTGGTGGTGGTGGTGGTGGTGGTGGTGGTAGTGATTGTGGTGATGGTGGTGCTGGTAGTGGTGCTGGTGGTGGTGCTGGTGGTGATGGATAGGGTGAACGTGGACACAAACTAGGGTACCCACCTGTTCACTAAGTTCCCCCCCAGTGCCATGTCTTGCTAGGCACATGACCAAGCTGGGTCAATCACAGAACCACACATTTCAAGACACTGTGATTTGTCCAAAGTGTGACCAAGGTGAATCAATCAAGGACCTTCCTTGAGCTGTTTCAATCAGAACTTGGGAGATGGAAATTCTTTTGCTTTGGGGTCACTATGCCCCCAGCATATAAATCTGTGCAGCTCACACGGACAGGGGTCTGTGTACAGAAGAGAATGAAATGAAGAGTGGAGAGAAGCAGGAGGTGAGATGGGGAGATAAACAGCTCCCTGTGGGTGTTGGGATGTTTGTGTCCCTTCGGCGTAGTCATCCCTAGGATGTTCTTATCCTTTCCAGTTTTGGTGTGTGAACCGTAACCCTCCCTCCCCCATCTCTTTTTTCTTTTAAGTTAGGTGACTTGGGTTTCTGTCACTTACTACCAAAGGATCTGAATGACCGTGGGCAGCAAGTGATCATGGAAGTGTAAAGACGATCATGTGAGAGAGATCCTAATGGTGATGATGGTGAAGATGAAGACGAAAATGGCAAAGACAGCATGGTGTTGAAGGCAGTTGTGGGGTGCCATGTGCTGCTGCTAATAGAGGGCATGGTGATCCTGGTTTAGAATAGATGGTGACATTGACCAGGGTGATATTGGTGAGGAGGGCAGTGACCATGTGATTGATCTTGATGATTATGAAGATGGTAGGGCTTTCCCAGCCTAATCTGGGTGTATGTCTTAGAAACACAGGCCCAAAAGACCCAAGAAAGGACCACTAAAAACGGGAAGGGTGTTGGAGGGGGTGGGCAGAAAGAACAAATTCTTCCAGAATGTCATACGCTGTCCTTTTTCTTAGCTGGATAACTCCTAGCTGAACCTGGACCTGGCGGGATGTGTGTGTGTGTGTGTGTGTGTGTGTGTGTGTGTGTGTGAGAGAGAGAGAGAGAGAGAGAGAGAGAGATATGGTAATCTATAGAAATTCAGAACTGTACTGGAACCTTCTGGAACAGAGAGACTTGGGGTCCCCAACCCCATCAGGTCCCTTCAAGAAATCCAAGTGCCTCCAGCCAGGAGGAGTAGCTGGGGTCAAACATCAGGCAA
The DNA here is from genome assembly GCF_000696425.1 of Galeopterus variegatus. Taxonomy (NCBI): domain Eukaryota; kingdom Metazoa; phylum Chordata; class Mammalia; order Dermoptera; family Cynocephalidae; genus Galeopterus; species Galeopterus variegatus. Next base: position 136,823 of record NW_007730775.1, on the reverse strand, counting down.
GATGAACTTGCAGTAGGGGCTGCATGTTGTTCAGTGGGAGAGCAAACATGAAAAAAGCACTGTGTCTTGTGTCTGATGATTTATACTTCAACTGTGTATACCTGTTGGATGGCGAATATTTGTTCACCATGGTCTATGTGGTGGAAATGAGTCATTTCTGGAGAATAGTAATGGCTAAGTTTTGTTAAGCATTTACTATGTGCCAGGCACTGTTCTGAGTGCTTTACATACATCACCCCTCATGACAAAACCCTCACAGCAGTGGGTATTTCTATTCCCCCATTTAGCAGATAAGGAAAGCCAGGTACAGAGAGGTTATATAACTCACCCCAGGTCACACTGTCAGGAAGGAAGTGTGGGAAGCCATATGATCTGGGCTCTGGATCTCACCCCCTAACTCCTAACAGTCAGGGGAACTGCTTCCCCCACCCTCACAGCAGTGCTTCTGATCCAGCCCTGTCCCAGATGCCTCCACTTTCATCCCTTCCACCCAAGAGAGAACTTTCCAGAAGGAGGGGCGGAGGCTAAGAAGGAGGCAGTGAATTTCCGTGGGTCTTTTGGAAGAAGTCTCCTGCTTTAGAGAGCTGACTGGTCCTGGCACCCCCCACGTGGGAAGAAGCACTGACGGGGGAGGGCTGCTTGCTAGAGGGGCCCTGGCTTCCTCTTCGGGGTTCAGTCTCTCCTCCCAAACAGGAGGCTCCTGCCTGCTGCGGCGAGGGCTGAGCTCCACGATTCTGCCACAGCATGGACTATAGTTACACTTTGGGGCCAGGCAAACCCATGTGTCATTCTGGACTTCAGTTCTCCTCACCGTCATTGTCCTTGTCATTTATGAGCAAGATTTCGGTTCTGCTAAAAGGGGCAGGCCTAGGAGGGAAGAATCCAATGGCTAAAGAAACCCAGACCCGACTCTAACAGCAAGAGGGTCAGTACTGGCCCCTCAGCTGCCTCCCTCCCCCAGAAGTTATATCTCCCTGTGGCTGGATTTTTAAAAATAAACACATGCCATTTCCACAATGGAAAGTTTTCTTAAAAAAAAAAAAAAAGAAAGAAAGTAAAACATTCTCCTGTCGTTTCCCTTGGCCAAAGAGAACTAAGAAAGATAAATTAAGCCTTTTACACAGACACACCAGGTTCCAGCTCTGGGCTCCACCCTGCCATGATTCTGGCTTTATGTGAGGCTTCTGCAGCCCCAGGAGCCCCCCGCCCAGTGCCCCTGGGAGGCCTACGGGGGATAGATCGGGATAGATTGTGGGAATATTATCCTATGTCAGAGGGAGGGTACCCGCCTCCCCCTTTTTTCCTTCTGGGTGGTGCCTCCTGCAGGCAGCCAGAGCACTGCACTTGCTAACTTTTTCCATTTATCTGTAGTTCCCAACATGTGCACTTAGACCCCACAGCTACCCCACACAGGGGCCCCACCAGGTGAAAATACTCATTTAAGGTCAACCAACATGTACAGGGCAGAGCCAGAACTAGAGGGAAGGGTTTAGTTTCCTGGAGTAGGAACTGTCTTCCATACTCATTGCCTTCCACTCCATCCAAGAACACGCTTGAAACTCTGACATCCACTCATTGGTGAGCTGTGATGAGGGAACTTGGAGTCTGCGGTCAGAAGACACGGGCTATACCTCCTGCCCCATTCTTGGCCCTCTGTGACCCGGCATCTCCAGCTCCAGGTCTCCCGTGTCCATCAGCAAAACATGGATAACGAGGCCTACTTCATGGGGTTGCTGGGAGCACGAAAGTCCTAGTACCTAGGAAGGGCTTGACGCATATTTTCAAATTCAAATCACACAAAAATCATCATTATTTTTCATGGAAGGATGCGGGAGTCTTTCAATCAATTGATTAATTTAGTTGGCTATTTGGAATTTTCCAGTTTTTCTACAATAAACGTACATTGCTTTTCTAATAAAAAAATCATTTTAATTTTAAATAAAACACAAACAAGATGTCTGTGCTTCTCAACTGCATTTCCTTTCTTAGCACTATTTCCATCAGGGCAGGAAAAGAAGTATTGGGATCAGGCCTGTAACATCATGCTGCATAGACAATCACCTACCTCCCCTGGTGTCATGGTTTGGGTTCTCAAGGAGATATCCTGAGACAGAGATTTGCATGCAGCAGGTATACTGGGGAAGGGGGGCAGGATTGAGCAGAAACAGGCAAGGTCTCAGCCAACCCCACAGGGAGCTTGGAGCTGGGATGCCCTGAATTGAGGTAAGGGGGCTGGTCTCTGTACCTCCACCCCTGGCACCAGTCCTAGGACTACCCCCAGGTTTCCCCCAGGGAGGGACCGTGGTCTTGGGTGTGGCTGATCCCTTCAGCCAAGTGTGAGCCATCAGTAGCAGCTGACAACCTGTCCCAGAGGGAGTCTGGGCAGTACGTCCCAGCATCCACTACACCAGGATGAAATCTGGCCCGTGAGAGGCAGATAGGGCAGAAGCAGACTCACAATGAAGAGACTCAAGTCCCTGTCTGGGCTTTCAGCCCCGGGCTGCACACACACCTGACTCCTTGCAGTCACACATGTGGCCACTGAGACAGGGAAATTCAGGAATCAGGCATTTCACTTGTCGCCTCTAAGCGCCTCCCTACCCCACTTTCCCCATCTGAGTCCAGACTCTCCATCCACAGGGCTCTTGGGGAAGCAGGCACATAGCTGCCCAGTGGAGGAATTCTGACCCTCTTGCCAGGCCACATGACCTTAAAAGGGCTCTATGTTTTGAGCATCCTCCCAAATGCTCAGGAGTACTGGATCTTTAAGGAAAAGAAAGCCTGCTTCTCCCACACCTGTGGCTTCTCCCAAGCATTCTGAAGGAAGCAGCCCTCCGCCGTTTATCTGTCATGCTATCTGTGTAGACATTCCTGTATGTAGCCACTTCCATGGGCTGCCCAGACTTGGAAACAGCTCCGAGTGTTTTGAGTAAATCGGTTAGAATGCTTTGGGCTGCAAGTAATAGGAAGCCTGACCCAAACTGGTTGGAACAGTAAAGTGAAGAGATTGACTCACATAATTGAAAACTCCAAGGTAGGGCTGGCTTCAGGTCATGGTTGACCTAGAGTTCAACAGTGTCACTAAGGACTCAGTTTCTTCCTTCTCTCCCTCCCTTCTTTCCTCCCTGCTTTCTCTCTCTCTCTCTTTCCCTCCCTTCCCCTTCCTGCTTTTTCTGCTATGACAGCTTTTCCTGAAGCCTCACCTCCCTGTGGTCCTAAGATGACTGCCCACAGCTCCAGAGCTGCATGCTTTCCTATCCATATCCTGTCAAAAGAGACATTATCAGTGAAAGTCCTGAGATTCATTCTAACTGGGCTAGCTAAGGTCACACGCTCTCCCCTAGACCAAGCACAGAGGGCAGGAGGCAGGAATGTGCTAATGGGCTTCACCCCTGGGGTGAAGTGAGGGTGGGGGCCGTGTTCCTGAAGCACTATCCCCAAACAGAAAACAGCTCCTGGGAAGAGCAAATGGGGCCTGGGGGGCCCCAGCAAATGCCCACATGGTTCATGGTGTGGTAGACCCCACCACCTCTTTATCAGTGAGAACACATTTAAATACTTTAAGAATAGCATAAGAATTTTTGTGACACTTCACAACTCACATACAGATGTGGTTGCTCCTAGGACACCAAGGGTTCCCCCAGGTAGCAAGTATTATGAGCTGTTGGTAGTGGCTGGATCTCTCCTTAGATATGTGGTGGATGCTTCTTGTTTTTATAGCAGCTCATAATCTTATCCCTCTGCTCAAGGCACCAGCACCCCAGATTTCCTTTGTGGAAAAACTTATTCCCCCCATTCTCTGTCCATGTGAATTAAACAGAACCATGTGACCTAGGTTGACTGGCAGGGATCATGTGACCTAGGCCTAGCCAATCAATGCATTCCACTCTTTTGGCTTCAGTGGTTGGTTTAGGGATTGACACATGACCCAGTTTGGGCCATTGACAGCCAGGCCTAGGAGTTCATTTCCTGTAACTTGAGGAGGAAAAGCTTCCCTTTTCTGCTGAATTTGAACCTGGGAGGATGTTGCCTGGAGCTGCTGACAGCCAACCTACCACAACCTGGAGACTGAAAATGAAGACAACTGGAAGAGAGTAGGGCTGAGAACTGGACCAAGACTGCTCCCTAGTGATGATTCGAAACCCTGAAACAAGATGCACCTGAAGCCAGAGCTATGCTGGACTTTCAGGAATATGCTCCAATGTATTTTCTCTTTTTGTTTAAGCCTGATGAGTTGAGGTGTTGGTCACTGGTGACCCCAACGGTCCTAACTAGTAGAGCATGTGTTGACTTACCCTCACCCCACCTTGCCTGGGCGAAAAGCTCCTGACTCGTCTTGTGCTCAGCCCAGACTTTCAAGGAGGAACCTATTTCCCTTCCAAATGCTTTTGCTTGGAGGTGTCAGGACATGGGGCCTGTTAAGAAGAAAACCGATTGTCTATAATGGGTCAAAGTCACACTGTCAGGAACCTCTCTTAGCTAGGGAGGAACTCTGAAAAATGAGGGGGAAGGAGCTGCTCCAAAAGTAGGCTGAAGAGAAAGGCAGGCAATTTTCTGCCTTACAGAGGCATCACAGGGGGGGCTACATAAGGGTCGCTCCCTGGGGAAATTAAGCCTGGCTGTTGGAATGTTTCCCAGGAGAATGTGCACAGCTCTGCTGCACATTTCCACTCAAGTCCTTCCTCAAATGGCTAAGCAAGCTGAAGGGCTTTGCTATGTATTTTTCATTCCACTTGCTATTTGCTCTGGCCGCCTGTTCTAGCCAGCCGAGTTAAGCTGATGGAGACATTCTTCTAGTGGAATTCAAGTTAATGGAATCCCATAACTCAAGGGACCACAATCAGCTGTCCCACTGTGTAGCTTTGACTCTGTCCAATTCAGCAGATGTTTATGAGTATTTTCTCCAGGCAGGCCCAGGCTTGGGAGGGTCCTCCACAACCACTGATGTGAGTTAGATGCAACCCTCACTTCTCAAAAAAACTCAGAGTTGGGGGAGGTAGGATGTGAAAGAGACAAACAGTTATACAAGTGAGAGATGTTAGGGCTAGTGAGAGCTGGACTTGGGCCCTGTGTTTTGAGAATGTTGGGGAAAAGGGGTGTTGGGAGAGGCAGATCTGGCAGGATTCCCAGGGGAGCCTGCCTTGGAGCTTGCCCTTCAACGGTGAGAGGGCTTCACTCCGGGCAGAGGGAACAGCGGGGGCAGAGATGCAGAACAGTATGAGGCCATGCATTCATCCTTCCCTCTGCCTTCCTTAGGCTGGGTTTCCATTGTGGGTTTTTGCCTCTAAAACTCAAAGGGGCATATGAAAACATCATATTCAAGGGGTTAACTGTTAAAACTGAGCCTTCATGGGCACATTCTGGCCCTTATCCTTAATTTAGATCTTGGGTTTTGTTTGTTTGTTTGTTTTTTGCTTTTTTGGCCAGGACTCTCCTTTCTTTGAGCCAATATGACAAACTCACAGCAAAGCCACGAATTGTATGTCTCACAGCATCATGGTGGTTTCTGAACCAACTTATTACATGAGAGCCCACTGGCAAATATTGCAGCTTTACAGTCAAATAATGAATAACAAATCACCCAGAACCTAGTGGTTTAAAACAGCAATAAATAGTCATTAACTCTCACAGTTCTATGCATCAGGAATTTGAGAGTGACTTGGCTGGAATTCTAGCTTGGGATCTCTTGTGAGGTTGCTGTCGGATGCTGGCTGCGGCTGTACTTATCTGAATGCTTCACCAGGGCTTGAGGCTCAATGGCTTTTGGTGGCAGGACTCAGTTCTTCCCCATGTGGGTGTCTCTACAAGGCTGCTTGAGTATCCTTCCTCATGACACGGCTGCTGGCTACCCCAATCCGAGAGACTATGATGGAGGCTGCAATGCCTTATATGATCTACCCTTAGAAGCCACACACTCTCACTTTTGTTGTGTTTCATGGGTCACACAGGTCAGTCCTGATTCGATGTGGGAGGGGACCACCAAAGGCAGGAATATCAGGAGGCAAGGATCACTGGAGGCTCGCTACCACAGTGCCCCCTCTGGCCCCTGTTGATGCATGACTCTCCCACATGCAAGAAACATTCACCCCTTCTACAGCTCCCCCAAAATCTCATCCTATTACAGCATCGGCTCAAAGTCCAGAATCTCGTCATCTACAGCAGGTCCAGGTGTGACAAGGCTGCTCGGGTATTGTCCTGTGGGAACAGATCAGTTGATGGTAAAGACTCTTGAGGAGCCAAGAGGGATCTGGAGTAGGGTGGGGTGGGGAGCAAAGGATGGGGGACTATATTCATGTAGAGCATGACAGGGCAGAGGAGCCCACTTTCCATGCACACGTCTGAGAGGTTGAAGTGGCCAGGGAGAGGGAGCCTGAGGAACTGAGAGCTGGGGCACTGCAGGCACCCCCAGAGCCCCCCACTCAGACATTGCTGAAATACAGAAAGGTCCACCTTATGCCTTCAAATGGATCTTTCCATTAACTTGTGTTTATTTCAAGTCTTCTTTATGAGAAAGAGCAAAATGAAACAGTAACCAAAGTTATCAAGAATGAATAGAAAAGTCAACACCAAACCCCAAATGCCTTGAGTGTGTTTATTTCAAGTCTTCTTTATGAGAAAGAGCAAAATGAAACAGTAACCAAAGTTATCATGAATGAATAGAAAAGTCAACATCAAACCCCAAATGCCTTGACACTCCTATGGTCAGACACATTCAGCAGAAAGTTGATACCCACAGGGCTAACTGAGGGCCCCAGAGTGATTCTCCAGTGACAAAAATAATTCATGGTGTTTTGTTTATTAAGGCAGAAAAATGGACTTTTGAAAAAGAGCATTTTAGAGTACAGGTAGGAGCAGAAATGGTGCAGAACATTCAGGGGAGTGTAGGGTTCCTTATCCAGATACAAGCGGTTAGCTAGGAATCAAAGAGCAGTGATCTGGGAACTAGTCCAGTGGGCTGTTTCCTATGGGTAGAGATGAGGTGGGAACTACAAAGGACCTGGTGAACATTACTGCTGTCATTTACTTGCTGCATGAACTTGACACACCTCTGGACCTCAGTTTACTCATGTGCACTACACCTGCCCTGCCTGCCTCACAAGATTGCCTGCGAGACTCAAATAAAACAATGTCTGCAGTCACAGCTGCCATGTATGGTTGGGCAGGTCGTTCAGTGCACAAGCGTGCCAGGACCAGGGGCTGAGTAGTGGCTGAAAGTCAACCCAAGCTCCACTTAACAAGTTATAGGGTGTCTTTTTTTTAATTTGCCCAAAAGGGTTGTGTGAGCCAGTGGCTCTGTCTGTGAAGGCCAGATCAATATGCATGGTGTGAATTACCAACGGGAAGGGCTTCTGGCGTTGCTCTGGCTGGCCTTGCCCCTGCTCAGAGGTCTTGAGTTGTCCCTCTGCAAGGCAAACAGAAGGGACTGGAGAAGGGGAGCTGGATCTGGAACTGAAATCATTGTTCTCTCCACCCCCATAAGTGGAGGACAGAAACCAGGCAGAAAATCCACATGAGCATCCGCGGGGTGCCTCCATCTGGCTGCCTCGCAGATGCAGACATGAAGTTTCCTGTACTGCAAGCGGATGAGGGCAGGTTGAGGCAGGCATGGTCAGTCAGTCTGGAAGGCCCTGGAAAGGCGGGGATGGGCAGCCTTCTCATCACCTGGGAAAGAAAGGGAGGCCCTCGATGGGTACAACCTCCTTGAAAACATCCCAGGGTTCCCACGGTTTCAATTGCTCCTGGGGGACAAGGCTGGGATGACCTGGGAGATGTGACCCAGGTGAGGAAGTGGCCACAGAAGAATAAGCCAGAGGATGAAGAGGCGTGACCCACACACATTCCCTTTCCCTCCATCCCAGCACGCCTGACCTCTGCTGCTCTCCTCAGGTGGTCTCATGCCATCCTGAGCCCCTTACCATCAGCTCCTGGAGAGGGTGTGGGCAGAGCTTCCAGCACACTGCAAGGCTGGGGGCCCTCACCAGCCCCTGTCCCCAGCCCACTCTGCAATACTGGCCCCTGATTTCTGCTTCTCTCCTCATTCCTTGGCTATGACCCACATGTCATAAATTTGTGAAGTCCCCACCTGCTTCTTCCTGTCACAGGCAGTGGAACCACAGCTCCTCCAGGCTGGGCCAGCTGAGTTGCTCATTTGTGCAGGGAGTGGGGGAGTAGAAAGATGGGAACAGCGTTACTCAGTGAGTAGGAACTGCAGTCCACCAGCTCAGATGTGAAAGAAACAGAACTGTCTCTCTTCTTTGTCACTCAATTTATATTTCAAGGCCTTACTTGGCCACAGTGGTAGGAATGCAATTGACGTCAGTTCGTAGCCCCTTTCCTTTTCCATGGTGGTGCCTGATGTCCTGGAGACTTAAGTGGTACCCATGCATCTGGTCTTAATGTCATTTGTGATGACCATCACTATGCCTGTCCTTGCTCGTTGGTCCCTGCAGGTTGCCATAGAGACAGCCCTTGTCCCTTTACAGGGCCCTTGCTGGTATGCTCTTCTCTGCTAGTCCCGTGCTGCTTTTATGACTAGCAGGGTTATTCTGTTCTTCAGGTCGCTGATAGTATGTGGGAAAACTCTGCAAGGTTCTGGAACATTCCATGAAGCCATTTCCTTTCCCTGGTGTCTTACCACTTCTCAAGGCTCTCTGCGTAAGGGGACCCAGGTCTCCTCTGCTCTCAGATACTCCAAAACTCTCTGAACCCCTCTCTCCGAACCCACCATTGTCTATGCTCTTGTGTCTTCTGACCCTCCCCTAATTCTCTACCCCCACCCCCAAGAGGGGAGCTCCTTTACAAATCTGAGAGATGGAAACATTCCCTTGCTCATGTTTCCTTCCAAATTTTGCTGGTGTCTCACTGGCCCAAGACTTTTCAACTCAATGCCAGAGTCTTCTTTCCCTGCTCTCTGCAGTTAACACCCTTTCCCTGAGCCAATGAGCATGGTACAGAATTTGGGTAGGGGTGAGAAGGAAAGGGGAAAAGTGTGGGAAGGGGAAATACCAGAGGGGGGGAAAACACTGGCTAATCTTTCAAAACACTGATGTGAAGTTTTGTCAAGATTCCCCTGAAACTCAGACAAGACTTGTGAAGATAATGCCATGAGTCATAGACAGATCCAAAATGAAACTCTGGAGGCTCTTTTTTTTTTTTTTTTCTGGTGGCTGGCCTGTATGGGAATCCAAACCCGTGACCGTGGTGACATCAACACTGCACTCTAACCAACTGAGCTAACTGGCCAGTCCTGGAGCCTCTTTCTGCACACCATAATACAGTATTGATCACCTATCTGACTTATACTTGGGAAGAAATCTGAGCAGAAATGTATGTGAGCACCATGATCTGGGATGAGCCCCCCATTTGGGCAAGGTGTCGACAGCAAAGACGCCAAGCACACCTGACATCTGGACAGATGGTAAGAAAAGCTGCAAGACCCCAGTCCAGTCCAATCATGCCAGGAGAGGAGAACTGAAGAAGTTTCCATCAGTCCCACACAAGCATTGGGTGGTTGTGAAGGTCCAGGCACCCTTCCACGCACTTTGGGAGCACAGAAGAAGGCAGGTGAGCCAGGTCATGAATCTTGAGGACCGTTGATGCCTTGGAGGAAATCTAGGGGAGAAGGTGGCTCTGCTGTGGGGTCAGGAAACCCTGTCATGTGAGAGAAGGTCGAAGAAACAGAGAACATTTATTTTAGAGGAGGAATTAACATCTCTGAAGGGCTGTCAGGCCAGAGAAAGACTTGCTCTGGGACTCCCTGTAGGACCTGAGGGACACAGGGAGTCAGACTTCGGCCCTACTGAAGGAACAACTTAAGGATTTCCTTGAAAAATGGAAAGACCTCCTTAAAGGTAATGAGTTCTCCATTAGTGATGATGAAGCAGAGGATGGTGAGACAGACCCTTGGATGGAACATCTGATGACACCTTGGAGGTCCCTGCCCTGCTGAGACGTCGTGATTCTTCAAACCCACTGGGTTCTGTTATCTTCCACCTCATTCATTTTAATTCCACTAGCCCATACCCTGTGGTAACTCAGACAGATGCTGTCTGAAGACATCACCAACTGTGAAAAATGAGTTTGCTGAGGGATAGAAAGTATACATGAGCTTGCAAAGGAAGGGCTTGTCCTGCTTCTGAGAACAGAGCTGTTTCCTAGCCTTCCCTCATGTGTGAGCAATCACCATGGTAATTGACATCACTGTTCACTCTCAGCTCACCGCGACCTTGCCTTCTCCTACTTCCAAGAAAATTGAGGCCATCAGGTGTGAGTTCTCAATTCCCAGGCATCCTCACCCTCAGGTTTTCCCCCAGCCAGACTCATCCTGCCTCCCTCTCTGCAGCCTCAGAGGATGAAGTATCTCTGTTCAAAGCCAACCAGCCCACCTGTGTCCTTGACCTCCAATTCTCCTGCCTCCTCCGACAGGCTACCTCATCAGTCATCCTTCCCTCTCTTGGATCTTCACCTCTCCCAGTCCACTGACTGCTTCTCCTCTGCCTAAAAATATACTCAAGCCTCTCACATCCAGAAAAACTAAATCCTCCACTGTCTTCCTCCAGCTTCTGTCCAAATCTCCCTTCTCCCCTTCTCATGCAAACCTCTCGGAAAAGTAGTCCACGCCTGCTCTTTGCTTGCTCACCATCCATGCAAGCCTCAGTCTACTGAAAACTGGTCAGCTAAAGTCTCCTTTAATTGCTCTTTACGCACGTAATGACCTTGACTGACAAATCCAGTGGGTATTTCTCAGTGCTTAGCTACTGGTTCTCACTGTTGTATTGCAAAGTATTGAATGCTTCTTTTCTGGAACCCTCTCCTTTGGCCCCTGTGATACCAAGCTCTATAGGCTCACCTCATATCCCTTGCTTTCTTCTTCTCTGTCTCCTTCAAGGGCTCTGTTGTAGCCAGTTTGCAAGATGGCCCCCAAATATGCCCACCTCCTGGAGTTTATCTTGCATGGTCACCTCCAATATTGTTCTAGAGTAGGACAATGTGACCAACAGAATATGGCTGAAGCGATGGTACGTCACTACCAAGATTAGGTTATAAAAGATGGTGCAGTTTCCATCTTGGTCTCTCTCTCATTCTGTCTCATGGATCATTTACTCCGGGAGAAGCCTGCTGCCGTATATTGAGAACACTCAGGCAGCCTATGGAGAGGCCCACTTGGCAAGGAACTGAGTCTTTCAGCCAATAGCCAGTGAGGAATTGGGGACTCCAACCAATAGCCATATGAATGAGCCTTCTTGGAGGTGGACCAGTTGAGATGACTGCAGCCTGCCCAACAGCTTGACTGCAACTATAAGAGACCCTGAGTCAGACCATCCAGCTAAACTGTTCCCAGATTCCAGATCCTCAGAAATTGTGAGAAAATAAATAAGTGCTTTAAACCACTATGTATTGGGGCAAGACTCCCTTCTTGACCCCATATGTGAAACTCCATGAATCACCTCACTTCTCACTCTTTGCACTCCTGGGGTGCCTGTCCAAAAGTGATCCCACCCCTACTTCCCCCATTTCCACCTTGCTGGAGAAATCCACTTCCCATAATTGAGGTTGAAGATACCAGATACCTACTTTACCAGCCTCCTTTGCAGCTAGAGTATGGCACAGGATCCAATCTTGGCTGATGGGACCTGAGGGCCAGCCTGCTCGGTGTTCTGCAAAAGGTTTCACTTCCAGATAAAAAGAGGAAGATTAGTGAGAGACTCTCTCTTTGCCTTCTAGCTTTTAAATGTCATCATACAAAGCATGGTTCTTGGAACTGCAACGTCTGCCATTCTGGGAAGTGCATTTTTTCCTCATTATCCTCTCTGGCCACATCTAAAGTGAGCACTGGAGAATATGCCCTCTTTGGGGGCTGAGTAGTTTTTCCAGCCTGTTTCCTGCCTGCAGAATTTTACAAGTCCAAGAGTTAAACCTTGAACAAAGGGCTTTTAAGTCCAGGCTTGTGATTTTATTATTATTATTTTTTTTTTTTGCAGTATAACTCACTTAAAAACTTAGCAGTCTTCATATCTATTGAATTCTGAACAACTCTTTGTACCAATAGCCTCATGTATAAGTTTTATTTTACACATACATTTTACTTGAAAAAAAATTTTTTTTGAATAGACATACATTTTTTTTTTTTTGTCTTTTGTCTTTTTCCGTGTCCGGCAACCGATCGCAACCCTCAGTGTTGCCCCCGTACTGGACCGGGGACCGGCAACGGGATCACAACCCTTGGTGTTGCTCCCGCGCCTCGCTCAGCCAGTGAGCGGGAACCGGTCTGTATGTGGGATCCGAACCCTCGGGCGGGAGCGCCGCCACACTTTCCAAGCGGCGCACTTATCCAGTGCGCCACCGGGCCGGCCCCAAGACATACATTTTAAATCTTCTAAATTTCTCTCTCGTTCCCATTGAACCCCACTTCCTTTAAGCCACTAATTTTTTTTTTTTTTTTTTTTTTTTTTTTTTTTTTTTTTTTTT